>NC_054713.1:694694-744694 GCF_016097555.1 Gigantopelta aegis | reverse complement strand
ATCAAGGGGAAATCACTCTACATATTTGTTATTGTAGATAGTAGTTGTCTCTCCTCGATTTGTCTTAAAGGTTGGACTATACCAATTCAAATCCCATAGGCGACCATGTTAACGTTTGTGTTTAAAAACACTATATGCAATATATCAACCAAACTGTGACCCATAAATATCAGTACTACAACCCCTACCTCAAAGTATTAACTGCAGAAAATGGTACCTTTCATGGCTCATTTTCGGTATAACCAGATGTTTCTGCAACACCCCTAGTTTCGCACAAAATTTTAGTACTTTTTTTTACAGGTACCCCATACATATTCCAAGCACAAGGCTACTCGACACGGTGGTACTACATCAAATAAAATTGCATACAT
This sequence comes from Gigantopelta aegis, assembly GCF_016097555.1. Classification (NCBI taxonomy): domain Eukaryota; kingdom Metazoa; phylum Mollusca; class Gastropoda; order Neomphalida; family Peltospiridae; genus Gigantopelta; species Gigantopelta aegis. The sequence goes on along the minus strand of NC_054713.1, from coordinate 744,323 downwards.
TTTTAGCCCAGATGAAACTAATTTTTTTTACAACCAACACACTCACATTTATAACCAATCACAGGACTTGTGGTGTTAACTTCTCTATCAAAAGTTCGGTGCACCTCGAACTTCGACCCAGCCGGAAATTAATTGGTATAGTGCAACCTAAAGCCAACCACAGACGTCTACAATTTTGTTTAAATTTAGTTGCATGCTACAAACATCATATATATTTGCACCGTGTGTACTGGCCCGCGATGAGATCTTTGTTGATGCGACTGAAGTGGCTTTGATCAAACCACTGGCATAGTCAGGATATTATAGGGGGGGGGGGGGTGGGGGTTACCAACCCATATTGGGTAGGGAGTGGTAACACATACTGTATATGTATGTATGCATGTATGTATGTATGTATTGATGTATGAATATCTATATATTATATGTATGTCGAGGTTGACTGTTACATACATAGATATTAACGCACTGGCGCATGGGATAATTAAATCCTTTCTGGCCTCACAAATTGTCCCATGCCGTTGCTGGGACTCGAACCTGTGGCACCAAATCGCCCGCAAATTGCAAGATTAACCACGATGTGCTATGAGCTATCGAGGCATCCATAAAAAGGATGCTCTTTAACTCAACCACATGCATGAGGCCTACAACAATCTACGCGGTCGATCCCGCTTACGTGCATGTATGTATGTATGTGTGTGTGTGTGTGTGTGTGTGTGTGTGTGTGTGTGTGTGTGTGTGTGTGTGTGTGTGTGTGTATGTATTTTATAAAATTTAATACAGGTTTTTCTAAAGATCTGATTGGGGGGAGTGGCATGGGCTTCTAAATTGTGGTAGCCCCACTCCCATGGCTAGTGATATTCAATGTTGAGCTAGTAAATAACTACTATTGCCATGCCAGACGGCTAGTGAATTTTGTTTTCAAATGTTAAGTCTATTTTATAAATATGAATAATCCTGCCCCCACCCCAAACCACCCAATGTTAGTGTTTTTAAGCTCTATCTTCCTCTATAGGTGACATATATGATTATTACTATTATTTAGTAAAATGGTATACACTTAAAGTAAAGTAGGGCTAGTGAAGTTTTAATAGTGGCTAGTAAAATGTTTTAATCACTGATCCCATGGCTAGTGGATTTTATAAAATTCTAGAAACCCTGTATTATTTTTATTATATATATATATATATATATATATATATATATATATATATATATACAAATAAATTAATTAATAAATAAATAAATTTATAAAATAAGTAAATAAATAAACAATTATAAATAAATAAATAAATAATTATAAATAAATAAATAAATAAATAAATAAGTAAATCAATAAATAGATAAATAAATAAATCACATTTTTATGTTTACAACATTGTGACAAACATGTTTTAACTTAATATATAGTTTTGTATCATTCCTAATATACGTATGCCCTAATATACGACAGACATATATATAGACAGAGACAGACAGAGACAGAGACAGACAGACACACACACAGAGAGAGAGACAGAGAGAGAGAGAGAGAGAGAGAGAGAGAGAGAGAGAGAGAGAGAGAGAGAGAGAGAGAGAGATGGAAGGAGAGAAATGGAAATGGAAGATGGAAGGAAAGAGACAGAGACAGAGACAGAGAGAGAGAGAGAGAGAGAGAGAGAGAGAGAGAGAGAGAGAGAGAGAGAGAGAGGGAGGGGGGGGGGGGGGGCAGAGAGGCAGAGACCGAGGCAGAGTGGATGAGAGTGACTCACAGAGAGAGAGGTAGAATTGTCGCTAATCACTCCTAAAACGGATACAATAATTTTGGTCAAGAGTGTGTCGCTGCATAAGCGTACGAGACGTGGTGGGTGTGTGTGTGTGTGGGGGGGGGGGTGGAGGCAGCTGGAGCGTATTCTCAAATATATATATATATATATATATATATATATATATATACCTTTTAAATTCACATATAGAATTCGTTTTCCGATTGCATACAACCCAAAACATTTAAATGTTTATGACTATAAAAAAAATTGCTCTTAATGGAGAAAGATCCAGCAAGGGTTAGTTTATGTGCAAGATCCCATTGACAGGATAGTACATACCACAGCCTTTGATATGCCAGTCGTTGTGCACTGGCTGGAACAAGAAATAGCCCGATACGCCCACCAACGGGGGTCGATCCCAGACCGACCACGCATCAGGTGAGTGTTCTACTACTGGGCTACGGTCCCTTCCCCTTAAAATGGAATAATATTAATACAAGATATTTTTGTTGTTTAATAGCTTGTTTGGGGTTTTTTGTTTTGTTTTGTTGTTGTTATTTTATTCGTTCGTTCTTCCTTCTTTCAATTGTTTATTCATTTATTCATTCATTCATTCATTTTTTTATTATATTATATTATATTATATTATATTATATTATATTATATTATATTATATTATATTATATTTTATTTTATTTTATTTTATGCAAGTGTGCGACTCGGAGAAGGGAAGGATTTACAGCTATGGGAGATAACTCCTATCTTCCGGAAATACGTCACATATTTTCACAAAATGACTGTCTAATTTCTTTGTGGTCGCTGAAGGAAAACAACTAAAAACAAACAGAAAATTGCGTTTACTGTGACGTTATCAAAATGAGTGAATTAACGCCGGATGAGGTAGATTAACTGTGATGTTTGATTTATAATAACTGGAGACTTGATAAGATTTTCATTGATAATAGTCTGTTTGAGAATCTTCACCACAAACATTTTCCATGGCCGACTGGCAACAATAATATGAACGTCTTCAGTCATGTTTTTCTCAGATTTTTTTTTTTTTTTTCAAATTAAAGTTGATCAGTCATTTTGGGTAGGACTTCCCTTTGGCACTGTCACGTATAAGGAACATTGTAAATACTTATCAATAGAGTTAGGGTTAGTGACAGTGCCAAAAGAAATTCCTTCCTCATTTTGTAAACTAAAACGTAATTAGAATTTACTGAACTAAATATAAGTTTCCATATTTTATATATCGATCAGTGCTAATGCTGTATATATATATATATGTGTATATATATATATATATATATATATATATATATATATATATATATATATATATATATATACTGAACAAAATAAGAAACTTCCGCTAACTTTGCTTGAACATAACTTGATGAAAACAAACCGGGGGAATAATTGTTATATATGCGTTTAAAGAGTGTTCCATGATGCATCGTTTGGTGCAAAAATCATGGCCATAGGTTAACAGAAACTGGGAGAAATTTTGACCAAGTGTGGTAGGGTTTAAGAAAAAACAAAAACACTAACGGGTATGATCACCTCTTGAATTGACCACTGCAGTGCATCGCAGGCGCATAGAATTGACTAAAGTGTTGATTTCTGCCTGTAGAATATTGTTCCATTCCTGAATGAGCGCTTGACGAAGTTCGTTGATGTTAGCAGGTGGGTTGGGACGACGCCTCAATCGTCTGTCCAGACTATCCCAGACATGCTCGATGGGGTTGAGATCAGGACTTTTAGCGGGCTAGTCATCAATGAAATCAATGTTATTTGTCCTAAGAAAATTTACAGTGTCTCTAGCTATATGAGATGTGGCATTATCATGCTGAAAAATCGAGATGTTGGTGTTGTTATGGAACAGAGGAATGATGTGATGAGCGAGAATGTCATCGTGGTAACGTTGAGCATTTAATTTGCCATCATTGATGACTAGTGATGAACGATAACCATGGGCAATGGCTGCCCAGACCATGACACAACCCCCACGCCCGAAACGATCTCGTTCAAGAACACCATAGTCAGCATAGCATTCATTTCTCCTACAGTAGACGCGCACCCTGCCATCACCACGTTGTAAAGAAAATCTGGATTCATCCGAAAAAAGAACGGTATTCCAGTGTCGCCGTATCCAACAAGTGTGTACACGTGCCCGATTTAGACGATGACGTTGCGTTAAAACGCATCCGACGTAAGGACGTCGTGCATGTAAACCGTTCTCCCACAGACGATTACGAACAGTTTGCCCACTGATTCGGTTATTATGAAGCCCAGGTGTGTTAGCAGCAATAGCAGTGGCAGTTTGGAACCGATTGCGCAAATGTGTGTTCATCATATAGCGGTCTTGACCACGCATTGTAACACGTGGACGTCCACGACGTGGAAAGTCGTTGGTGCTTCCTGTCGTTCGAAATCTTACGCGAAGATTTCGTATCGCTCAACTAGAACTCCCAACATGCCTTGCAACGTCTTCTGTCGACATGCCAGCATCAAGCATGCCAATCGCCCGTTCGCGTAAATTATTGGGTATTCTTGGCATACTAAAAATGCTACAATGTAAAAAACTTTAATTTTTTTACAAATTTTGAAGCGTTTTCGTTCACTTAACAATGTCAGTAAGACAAGTAAAACAAATTGACTGAATACTACACGAGACATGTCGAACCATGCATGCATGTGCAAATTGAATTTCACGTTGTCAACGATTAACAGTGCAAAAATAATCGATAAAATTCATGAATCCTGATAATACAGCTCAAGGCTTATATCATTCCATTACACAATGAATTCGTTTACTATATGTACAAATCGGAAGTTTCTTTTTTTGTTCAGTATATATATATATACAGGGCTAGCTCTGGCACTCGCCAAATTTGGCAATTGCGAATTTTGAAAGCAGTTGGCAAATTTTATTTCAGTTTGGTGAAATAATTTCATGTAATAATTGACGTTTAAAAAAAATATTACTGTTGATTTCTGTAATTTTTGAAGTTTAATAGACAATTTGGCGAACTGTTTTGCTCACCCAGAGCTAGCCCTGATATATATATATATATATATATATATATATATATATATATATATATATAATATATATATAATACAATAACAATTTTGAAAATGAAATGACACAAACAATTAGCTCGAGTCACCTCTAGCCCTCCACTTACTGATATGTTGTAGGGGAGGGCTAGAGGAGACTTGTGTAATACTTCGGCAATCATCGACGACCAATTGGTAGCCAGCTACTGCACGTCTAAAATATGTATAAATCTGATGCCACAGAGCTTTAGTTTGATTATTCTCGAGTACAGTCATGACATTAAACTTACATGTTGTTAACTCGTACCGACGCCACGCGAAGAAACCTGACGCCTCTATGCGAAACGAGCTTGTGCTGTTGTTAACTCGTACCGACGCCACGCGAAGAAACCTGACGCCTCTATGCGAAACGAGCTTGTGCTGTTGTTAACTCGTACCGACGCCACGCGAAGAAACCTGACGCCTCTATGCGAAACGAGCTTGTTAACTCGTACCGACGCCACGCGAAGAAACCTGCCTCTATGCGAAAACGAACTTGTGCTGTTGTTAACTCGTACCGACGCCACGCGAAGAAACCTGACGCTCTCTTGTGCTGTTGTTAACTCGTACCGACGCCACCACGCGAAACGACGCCTCTATGCGAAACGAGCTTGTGCTGTTGTTAACTCGTACCGACGCCACGCGAAGAAACCTGACGCCTCTATGCGAAAACGAGCTTGTGCTGTTGTTAACTCGTACCGACGCCACGCGAAGAAACCTGACGCCTCTATGCGAAACGAGCTTGTGCTGTTGTTAACTCGTACCGACGCCACGCGAAGAAACCCGACGCCTCTATGCGAAACGAGCTTGTGCTGTTGTTAACTCGTACCGACGCCACGCGAAGAAACCTGAATGCGAAACGAAACTCGTACCGACGCCACGCGAAGAAACCTGACGCCTCTATGCGAAACGAGCTTGTGCTGTTGTTAACTCGTACCGACGCCACGCGAAGAAACCTGACGCCTCTATGCGAAACGAGCTTGTGCTGTTGTTAACTCGTACCGACGCCACGCGAAGAAACCTGACGCCTCTATGCGAAACGAGCTTGTGCTGTTGTTAACTCGTACCGACGCCACGCGAAGAAACCTGACGCCTCTATGCGAAACGAACTTGTGCTGTTGTTAACTCGTACCGACGCCACGCGAAGAAACCTGACGCCTCTATGCGAAACGAGCTTGTGCTGTTGTTAACTCGTACCGACGCCACGCGAAGAAACCTGACGCCTCTATGCGAAACGAACTTGTGCTGTTGTTAACTCGTACCGACGCCACGCGAAGAAACCTGACGCCTCTATGCGAAACGAGCTTGTGCTGTTGTTAACTCGTACCGACGCCACGCGAAGAAACCTGACGCCTCTATGCGAAACGAGCTTGTGCTGTTGTTAACTCGTACCGACGCCACGCGAAGAAACCTGACGCCTCTATGCGAAACGAGCTTGTGCTGTTTGTTAACTCGTACCGACGCCACGCGAAGAAACCTGACGCCTCTATGCGAAACGAGCTTGTGCTGTTGTTAACTCGTACCGACGCCACGCGAAGAAACCTGACGCCTCTATGCGAAACGAGCTTGTGCTGTTGTTAACTCGTACCGACGCCACGCGAAGAAACCTAACTCGTACCGACGCCACGCGAAGAAACCTGACGCCTCTATGCGAAACGAACTTGTGCTGTTGTTAACTCGTACCGACGCCACGCGAAGAAACCTGACGCCTCTATGCGAAACGAACTTGTGCTGTTGTTAACCTCTATGCGAAACGAGCTTGTGCTGTTGTTAACTCGTACCGACGCCACGCGAAGAAACCTGACGCCTCTATGCGAAACGAGCTTGTGCTGTTGTTTCTTGTGGTGACATAGAGCCAAGTGTGTGCCCACGTGACATGTAAGGTTTAATGTCGTGACTAGACTGAATTGCCGAAGTATTACACACAGTCCTCTCTAGCCCTCCCCTACAACATATCAATAAGGGGAGGGCTAGAGGTGACTTGAGCTAACAAACAATATGACAGGCAGTATCCTGGTATGACATGTATTCAATGGGATAAGTGAAATCATTTATATATTGATAAATAAAAAAGTATACATTTACTATTTTACCTACATGTTGTTAGGATAATTTAAACATGAAACATTATGTTAGTACAGAGAACATTTTGTTCAGTATCGTGTCGTGATTTGCTACACAAGTTTCAGAGATCACTACACAATTTTAAAACATTAATCAGTACTTTTGAATCAATTTTCAACTGACTAGAAATATCGCTTATTAAGATTTTGAAAACAAAATGTTCCCTGTAGTATCTACAATAATCAAAATAATTATTTGTATTATTTAATCACTCCTTTAAGCATATTTAAAAAACCCAATTTGATCAAGGCTGTAAATTTAGCATGATTTGGTGATTCTTTGAAACTTAGATATTAGGTCAGAATTGTATTATTAATTGATTATGATACAGGGTTTCTGCCAGAGTGTAAAACGGGTATGATACCATACTCAAATGTTTTTGCAGATTTAATTTTTTTAAGTTAACCTTTTGACAAAATTAATAACTCTTATCATTACTGTATGATTTTCTTAATTAATAGCTCTTATCATTACTGTATGATTTTCTTAATTAATAGCTCTGATCATTACTGTATGATTTTCTTAATTAATAGCTCTTATCATTACTGTATGATTTTCTTAATTAATAGCTCTGATCATTACTGTATGGTTTTCTTAATTGATAACTCTGATCATTACTGTATGATTTTCTTAATTGATAACTCTGATCATTACTGTATGATTTTCTTAACCCTAGGGCAGGACGTAGCCCAGTGGTAAAGCGCTCGCTTGACCCGCAGTTGGTAGGGTACATTCAAGCAAAAACGACCACTCACGATACCCAAGTGATAATTTTCTTTTCTTTGGGACTACGTAATTGGTCAGTTTTGTGATTTTAAATGGGAAAGTCTACTTAATAAAGGGTTTTGCAGAATTACTTACAGTAATAAAGCAGGACGGCTAATAAAGTCCATTACGATTTGAGGGGTGTCCGCGCGGCTATCAAACAATACCTTGTGATCTTAATAAAAGAGACACATCGTTTTAGTGTGTCTAGACACAGTCTGGGGACCGTCTAAATATACACCTGCTAATCAGGAACCACAGGTACAGGCCACGGAAAGAAAAGACCAATTAACCAAGAAAACACTACGATTATTATTTCAGTACATGGGTTAATTTATGTACAAAACATAATACAGTTATTTCAACACTTTGACAATGGTGGTTTATTTTGTATTGAAAAATAATATATACTTGTCGGCTTAAGGAGATGGATATTATTACAGAACACTGCGATGCATCCGCAAAAATCAGGTATGTTTTGTTTCTTCAGTTCGAAGACTAATTCCTGACGTGACACGTTAGGTATTATGTAACCAGCAGCTCACTGGGATGGTACAAAATGGCTGCGCCCATTATATATAATAGCCGTCACATTTAACCGTTTTATTAATTAACAATACGATTATAGTTGTTGATATTAAGGAATAATGTGCATTATGTATCATTGGATATGCATACCAGGCCAAATGCCTTAATTGTCCCTTCCTTTAACTTGAAATACAATATATATATTTGATTACAGATTCGTCGTCGGCGACTGGCCAGACTAGCTGGAAATCAGACGACCAATACTGCCCCAGACACACCCCCTTCTGGTGCCAGTCGGGCATCGCCCATGGTGGAGGAGTCGGCATCAGACCAGGCAGCAGGCGCGCAGGCAGCTGCCACGCCCCCTAGTGAGTAATATATATAGTACAACTTTTGAAATATTTCCACAGGCTTGGGAGACTAGTGGGAAGAATTCGGCCTGTTACCCTCCATTACATTGATCATACATGTCAGGGCTAGCTCTGGGTGAGCAAAACAAATCGCCAGATTGTCTAGTAAACTTAAAAACTTGCAGAAATTGTCACTTACTTTCTAAAAAGTGTCAATTATTACGTGATATTATTTCGCTAAAATAAAATTCGCCAACTGCTTTCAAATTTCGCAGTTGGCGAATTTGGCGAGGAGTGCCAGAGTTAGCCCTACATGTATCTCTAAAACTAACTCCAGATCTAACTCGAAAACTAACTCCAGATCTAACTCGAAAACTAACTCCAGATCTAACTCGAAAACTAACCCTAACAATATGGGGGTAATGGTCGGATATTTTACCGACTAGTGGCCTGCAAAAGTTACTAGTTTCTGTCACAAGTCACTAGCAACCCTTGAATTTTACCTAGCTTAGATTTGGATTCGGTGTAAACAATGTGAGCAATTTTATCAAAAATTAATTTGAAATATTTTCACCTGGTTTAATTTGTCTGTTTTAGGTAGTTTAGGCCTTGATTCAGTGTCAGCACTGTTTATAGTTATATTAAAAATTAAAATCAAATATTTTCACCTGGTTTAATTTGTCTGTTTTAGGTAGTTTAGGCCTTGATTCAGTGTCAACACTGTTTATAGTTATATTAAAAATTAAAATCAAATATTCGTCTGTTTTAGGTAATTTAGGCCTCGATTCAATGTCAACACTGTTTATAGTTATATTAAAACTAATATTAAATATTTTCACCTCGTTTAATTTGTCTCTGTTTTAGGTAGTTAGGCCTCGATTCAATGTCAACACTGTTTATGGTTGTATTAAAACTAATATTAAATATTTTCACCTCGTTTTATTTGTCTCTGTTTTAGGTAGTTTAGGCCTCGATTCAATGTCAAATCTGTTTATGGTTGTATTAAAACTAATATTAAATATTTTCACCTCGTTTAATTTGTCTCTGTTTTAGGTAGTTTAGGCCTCGATTCAATGTCAACACTGTTTATGGTTGTATTAAAACTAATATTAAATATTTTCACCTCGTTTAATTTGTCTCTGTTTTAGGTAGTTTAGGCCTCGATTCAATGTCAAATATTTTCACCTGGTTTAAATTGTCTCTGTTTTAGGTAGTTTAGGCCTCGACTCGGTGCCAGATTCACAGCAGAGTATGGATCTTGACTCGGAGAAAACGTGAGTGCCTTTAAGATGTACAGGACTAAATTTATGAAGTCTGTTTCTGTCTTAACTGCAGTTCGGAGAGACAATAGGTTTCGTGTCTGTCTGTATTTCTGTCTTTCTGTCTGTCCCACATTTTGGTTTCCAGACTTTTTAGCAGTTATATTGTTAAAGTTAAGTTTGTTTTGTTTAATGACACCACTAGAGCACATTGGTTTGTTAATTACTGGCTATTAGATGCCAAACATTTGATAATTTTTACATATAGGAGAGGAAACCTGCTACATTTTTCCATTAGTAGTTCGGTATCTTTCATATGCACCACAGACAGGATAGCACATACCACAACCTTTGATATATCAGTCATGGTGCACTAGCTGGATCGAGAAATAGCCCGATGGGCTCATCAACGGGAATCGATCTCGGATGGACCGCTCATTAAGCAAGCACTATAACACTGTGATACATCTGGCCACCCACCCCTAACCCCCGTTATATTGGTAACGGGAATCGATCTCGGATGGACCGCTCGTTAAGCAAGCACTATAACACTGTGCTACATCTAGCCACCCCACCCCCCACACTCCCGTTATATTGGTAACGGGAATCGATCTCGGATGGACCGCTCATTAAGCAAGCACTATAACACTGTGATACATCTGGCCACCCACCCCCACCCCCACGTTATATTGGTAACGGGAATCGATCTCGGATGGACCGCTCATTAAGCAAGCACTATAACACTGTGCTACATCTGGCCACCCACCCCCCACCCACCCGTTATATTGGTAACGGGAATCGATCTCGGATGGACCGCTCATTAAGCAAGCACTATAACACTGTGCTACATCTGCCCCCCCCCCCCCCCCCCCCACCCCCATTATATTGGTAACGGGAATCGATCTCGGATGGACCGCTCATTAAGCAAGCACTATAACACTGTGATACATCTGGCCACCCCCCCCCCACCCCGTTATATTGGTAACGGGAATCGATCTCGGATGGACCGCTCATTAAGCAAGCACTATAACACTGTGATACATCTGGCCACCCACCCCCCACCCCCGTTATATTGGTAACGGGAATCGATCTCGGATGGACCGCTCATTAAGCAAGCACTATAACACTGAGATACATCTGGCCACCCAACCCCCACCCCCCCCCGTTATATTGGTAACGGGAAACGATCTCGGATGGACCGCTCATTAAGCAAGCACTATAACACTGTGCTACATCTGGCCCCTCTCCCCCTTCTCTCCCCCCCCCCCCCATTATATTGGTAAATGCTTTGCTCTATACTCCCTGTTTAATGTTTTTGTTTTTCCAGTCTTCAGTCTCAGATCGACGTTGACTCAGGTATAGAGACGATGGAAGTTGAAGAGGTTGACCAACGACCAGAAGTAAAGAGGAAACGGGTAAGACTCGCACGTTTTCTTCACTCGCCTCGCGTAAATGTAGAGATGTGTCTCAGTGGTAGATCAGACATTTAGGCAGGGTTTTTGCTATGGTCTTATACCCCTGGTGAGATTGGGAGCAGTAATGTGAGGAAATCGTACTTGCGATTTGTTTTCAGGCCACTGAACCATGCAGTACACCACTGTTGTTCGTACTTGGGATTTGTTTTCAGGCCACTGAACCATGCAGTACACCACTGTTGTTCGTACTTGGGATTTGTTTTCAGGCCACTGAACCATGCAGTACACCACTGTTGTTCGTACTTGGGATTTGTTTTCAGGCCACTGAACCATGCAGTACACCACTGTTGTTCGTACTTGGGATTTGTTTTCAGGCCACTGAACCATGCAGTACACCACTGTTGATTTAATTTATTGGAACAGACGTAATTAAGTATATATTTTGGGAATACATAGCATTTTTAAAAAAAAGGAATTTTTAATGCCACTTGCTTTTGGGAAGGGGTCTATGTTCGGACCTACAGAATGCCTGGATAAATCCCTGGAGATGTTCGCCCGAGGTGCGACGAGTCACACGATTGATCAGGTTTCTTCTCACCCCCACCTGTGTCACATGACCACAAGGTTTAAACTGTTGTTAACCAAATCGTCAAATGCAAAGTAAAGCTTGTGTCTGAGTGGCAAACTTTGTTATATTGCAGTACAAAAAATCCATCTGCTATTGGGTGTCAAACTATGGTAAATGTGTAAAACTGAGTAGAACTGAATGCTTATGTCCACTGAAACTGGTCTGTCTTTGATAGATGGTTGCATTCTTTTTATTCATTCATTCATCTTATGCCCACTGAAACTGGTCTGCCTTTGATAGATGGTTGCATTCTTTTTATTCATTCATTCATCTTACGTCTATTGAAACTGGTCTGCCTTTGATAGATGGTTGCATTCTTTTTATTCATTCATTCATCTTACACCCACTCAAACTGGTCTGCCTTTGATAGATGGTTGCTTTCTTTTTATTCATTCATTCATATTACGGCCACTGAAACTGGTCTGCCTTTGATATATGGTTGCATTCTTTTATTCATTCAGTCATCTTACGTCCACTGAAACTGGTCTGCCTTTGATAGATGGTTGCATTCTTTTCATTCATTCATTCATCTTATGCCCACTGAAACTGGTCTGCCTTTGATAGCTGATTGCATTCTTTTTATTCATTCATTCATCTTACGTCGACTGAAACTGGTCTGCCTTTGATAGATGGTTGCATTCTTTTTATTCATTCATTCATCTTACGGCCACTGAAACTGGTCTGCCTTTGATAGATGGTTGCATTCTTTTTATTCATTCATTCATCTTACGGCCACTGAAACTGGTCTGCCTTTGATAGATGGTTGCATTCTTTTTATTCATTCAGTCATCTTACGTCCACTGAAATTGGGCTGCCTTTGATAGATGGTTGCATTTTTTTTATTCATTCAGTCATCTTACGTCCACTGAAATTGGTCTGCCTTTGATAGATGGTTGCATTCTTTTTATTCATTCATTCATCTTATGTGAAACTGGTCTGCCTTTGATAGATGGTTGCATTCTTTTTATTCATTCATTCATCTTACGGCCACTGAAACTGGTTTTTCCTTTGATAGATGGTTGCATTCTTTTTATTCATTCATTCATCTTACGGCCACTGAAACTGGTCTGCCTTTGATAGATGGTTGCATTCTTTTTATTCATTCATTCATCTTACGGCCACTGAAACTGGTCTGCCTTTGATAGATGGTTGCATTCTTTTTATTCATTCAGTCATCTTACGTCCACTGAAATTGGGCTGCCTTTGATAGATGGTTGCATTTTTTTTATTCAGTCAGTCATCTTACGTCCACTGAAATTGGTCTGCCTTTGATAGATGGTTGCATTCTTTTTATTCATTCATTCATCTTATGTGAAACTGGTCTGCCTTTGATAGATGGTTGCATTCTTTTTATTCATTCATTCATCTTACGGCCACTGAAACTGGTTTTTCCTTTGATAGATGGTTGCATTCTTTTTATTAATTCAGTCATCTTACGTCGACTGAAACTGGTCTGCCTTTGATAGATGGTTGCATTCTTTTTATTCATTCATTCATCTTACGGCCACTGAAACTGGTCTGCCTTTGATAGATGGTTGCATTCTTTTCATTCATTCATTCATCTTATGTGAAACTGGTCTGCCTTTGATAGATGGTTGCATTCTTTTTATTCATTCATTCATCTTACGCCCACTGAAACTGGTCTGCCTTTGATAGATGGTTGCATTCTTTTTATTCATTCATTCATCTTATGTCCACTGAAACTGGTCTGCCTTTGATAGATGGTTGCATTCTTTTTATTCATTCATTCATCTTATGTGAAACTGGTCTGCCTTTGATAGATGGTTGCATTCTTTTTATTCATTCATTCATCTTACGGCCACTGAAACTGGTCTGCCTTTGATAGATGGTTGCATTCTTTTTATTCATTCAGTCATCTTACATCCACTGAAACTTGTCTGCCTTTGATAGATGGTTGCATTCTTTTTATTCATTCATTCATCTTACGGCCACAGAAACTGGTCTGCCTTTGATAGAGTGTTGCATTCTTTTTATTCATTCATTCATCTTATGTCTACTGAAACTGGTCTGCCTTTGATAGATGGTTGCATTCTTTTTATTCATTCATTCATTCATTCATTCCGCTCTCCTCTACAAATCTTGATTGGGGTTTTTTCACGTTAGTTTCAACCAGTGACAGTCAGATATTTATATATCTTATTTATTAAATTTGTTGCATACATTTTGTTAATGACCAGGTGTTGATAACTCTCTGGTTTGTTTATTTCAGGATGTTAGTTTCGGTTTGGAGGCCAGTGATGACCAGGTGTTGAGTACAATATCGTGTGTGCTTCTCGTGTTAATCTCTGGTTTGTTTATATCAGGATGTTAGTTTCAGTTCGGAGGCCAGTGATGACCAGGTGTTGAGTGCAATATCATGTGTGTTTCTCTTGTTAATCTCTGGTTTGTTTATTTCAGGATGTTAGTTTCAGTTCGGAGGCCAGTGATGACCAGGTGTTGAGTGCAATATCATGTGTGTTTCTGTTGTTAATCTCTGGTTTGTTTATTTCAGGATGATAGTTTCGGTTCGGAGGCCAGTGATGACCAGGTGTTGAGTGCAATATCATGTGTGTTTCTCTTGTTAATCTCTGGTTTGTTTATTTCAGGATGTTAGTTTCGGTTCGGAGGCCAGTGATGATCAGGTGTTGAGTGCAATATCATGTGTGTTTCTGTTGTTAATCTCTGGTTTGTTTATTTCAGGATGTTAGTTTCAGTTCGGAGGCCAGTGATGACCAGGTGTTGAGTGCAATATCGCGTGTGTTTCTCTTGTTAATCTCTGGTTTGTTTATTTCAGGATGTTAGTTTCGGTTCGGAGGCCAGTGATGACCAGGTGTTGAGTGCAATATCATGTGTGTTTCTCTTGTTAATCTCTGGTTTGTTTATTTCAGGATGTTAGTTTCGGTTCGGAGGCCAGTGATGACCAGGTGTTGAGTGCAATATCATGTGTGTTTCTCCTGTTAATCTCTGGTTTGTTTATTTCAGGATGTTAGTTTCGGCTCGGAGGCCAGTGATGACCAGGTGTTGAGTGCAATATTATGTGTGTTTCTCCTGTTAATCTCTGGTTTGTTTATTTCAGGATGTTAGTTTCGGTTTGGAGGCCAGTGATGACCAGGTGTTGAGTGCAATATCATGTGTGTTTCTCCTGTTAATCTCTGTTTATTTCAGGATGTTAGTTTCGGCTCGGAGGCCAGTGATGACCAGGTGTTGAGTGCAATATCATGTGTGTTTCTCTTGTTAATCTCTGGTTTGTTTATTTCAGGATGTTAGTTTCGGTTTGGAGGCCAGTGATGACCAGGTGTTGAGTGCAATATCATGTGTGTTTCTCCTGTTAATCTCTGGTTTGTTTATTTCAGGATGTTAGTTTCGGCTCGGAGGCCAGTGATGACCAGGTGTTGAGTGCAATATCGCGTGTGTTTCTCGTCTCATGGAAAGACAAAAAAACGGATCTGTTACACGTTCCCCATCTTGCAGAAACTATCGAAGAAAGGGTGAAAAGTGGTGGGTGTCCCTATAGCATTGTTCTAGCCAGGATTTACACACGAGTGCTTATTTAATTGTAGTGCGTTTGTAACATTAACTTGAGATTTTTTTAAGACAAATCCTGAATATAATCAAACATTTGACACTCAATGAAAACATTTTTACATAATATAGAAGAAGAAAGTTTTCTTTTTCTTTTCTTTTTATAATTTATTGGTCTTTTGGATAATTGATTAAAAGTACCTGAATGACTGTATATGATTGTTGTGTATGCACTAAATATAAAAACAATTAAGCCATAATTAATAATTGCAGAATTTTGGATCACCTAAAAAATTCATTTACATTTTTTTTTGTATTATGGATAGTTTTATACTTGATAGAGATGGCACCATACACAAAAATGAATTGAGCAAATAAAGTTTAAGGATATTTCATGGTTTCAACATCACAGACTCTTCTTTCACTTTATTAATTCAAGTTTAAGGTTATTTCATGGTTTCAACATCACAGACTCTTCTTTCACTTTATTAATTCAAGTTTAAGGATATTTCATGGTTTCAACATCACAGACTCTTTTCTAAGCCTTATTAATTCAAGTTTAAGGATATTTCATGGTTTCAACATCACACTCTTCTTTCGCTTTATTAATTCAAGTTTAAGGATATTTCATGGTTTCAACATCGCAGACTCTTTTCTAAGCCTTATTAATTCAAGTTTAAGGATATTTCATGGTTTCAACATCACAGACTCTTTTCTAAGCCTTATTAATTCAAGTTTAAGGATATTTCATGGTTTCAACATCACAAACTCTTCTTTCGCTTTATTAATTCAAGTTTAAGGATATTTCATGGTTTCAACATCACAGACTTCTTTTGCTTTATTGTCACTTATTCAAATGAGTTACACATTTGTAAATTAACTAAACTTAGCATCCATTTTTTACAGGTTAAAACTAGGGTCTGCCCCTTTAATAATGTGTGCTGTTTAAATATAAATTGCCCACACGAGTATCGGTACGATGAAAACAATGATACGAGATCAGTACGATGAAAACACTGATACGAATGACCAAAAAAGTATCGGTGTGTTTATGAAGTAATGATAAAGGGAATTGTAAACTTCATACATGTTTCGTAGCCTATAGCTGTGTAGGTTACAAAGCCCATGTAGTTTTTTCCCTAGCTTGTTTTAGCATAGTGCGGCACCATGCCTCATTAGTCTAGCACCATCTTGCCTTAATAGAGCCATGCTGCTCTTGAGCCTAAACAAGCCTTTTTCAATAATTAATTGTAAAATTGCCTTTATAAAACACTTAGAAAATGTGTTATTAATTAATAAAATATGCCTTTTTTATATTTTGCCATTCATTTATTAAAGCAAGCTCATTAATTACATTTATTTTTATTAATGGTTTTGTTTGTCTTTAATGAAAAAAAACAACAACATGAAAATGGTGAAAATGCCCCAAAAGTGTTTACCAAGCCTTGCCAAATTTCATGGGGAAACACTGCCATGGGTTACCTGGCATTGTGCTCATTTTGATGCCTGGGCTGTGTATGACCTGTTTTCTTGTAGGTGAGCCTGATTTCCATCAGGTGGTCCACGAGATTGTCATGGAGAATCTCTGGCTGATCAACGAAAGCTCGACCAACCCGATCCTCTCTCTCAAAGTGCCGACACCCACCTCCTCCCCGCTCAAGTCTTTGAGCTGCAGTCCGCGCAGGTGAGAGGAAAACTTTTATTACACACCCATTTAATCTTACTACAGTAATAAAGTCAATTCTCACTGTGCATTAATAAATATATTATATTGAACATGTGTGTGATACAAAGTCTCACATACGTAGTATGTGTTCACCCGAATGGTGTCATGTTCCTAGCCACGAATTGTGTCATGTTCCTAGTCAGGAATGACATCATGTTCCTAGCTAGGACGCTCAGCATTTCATAAAATCTAACCAACTTTGCAGACGAAGTAAGTTGTGTTATTTAATTACACTTTTGTTAATCGTAAAATATAGAAAGGTAGTATGTAATAAATACAGACACACATACCAGTTGTTTTTCATGTTATTTGTTGCTATGTGGTCTCCTGGTATAATATTCTGGTGCGCTATAAACAATGTGGCCAGACATTTGGTGTGTGCTGGTGCACTATAAACAACATGGCCAGACAACTGGTGTGTGCTGGTGCACTGTGAACAACACGTGCAGACAACTGGTGTGTGCTGGTGCACTATAAACAACACGTTCAGACAACTGTTGTGTGCTGGTGCACTATAAACAACATGGCCAGACAACTGGTGTGTGCTGGTGCACTATGAACAACACGTGCAGACAACTGGTGTGTGCTGGTGCACTATGAACAACACGTTCAGACAACTGGTGTGTGCCGGTGCACTATAAACAACACGTTCAGACAACTGGTGTGTGCCGGTGCACTATAAACAACACGGTCAAACAACTGGTGTGTGCCGGTGCAATATAAACAACACGTTCAGACAACTGGTGTGTGCTGGTGCTCTATAAACAACACGACCAGACAACTGGTGTGTGCTGGTGCTCTATAAACAACACGTTCAGACAACTGGTGTGTGCAGGTGCACTATGAACAACACATTCAGACAACTGATGTGTGCTGGTGCACTATAAACAACACGGTCAGACAACTGGTGTGTGCTGGTGCACTATAAACAACACGGTCAGACAACTGGTGTGTGCTGGTGCACTATAAACAACACGGTCAGACAACTGGTGTGTGCAGGTGCACTATGAACAACACATTCAGACAACTGATGTGTGCTGGTGCACTATAAACAACAAGGTCAGACAACTGGTGTGTGCTGGTGCACTATAAACAACACGGTCAGACAACTGGTGTGTGCTGGTGCACTATAAACAACACGGTCAGACAACTGGTGTGTGCTGGTGCACTATAAACAACACTGTCAGACAACTGGTGTGTGCTGGTGCACTATAAACAACAAGGTCAGACAACTGGTGTGTGCTGGTGCACTATAAACAACAAGGTCAGACAACTGGTGTGTGCTGGTGCACTATAAACAACACGGTCAGACAACTGGTGTGTGCTGGTGCACTATAAACAACACGGTCAGACAACTGGTGTGTGCTGGTGCACTATAAACAACACGGTCAGATAACTGATGTGTGCTGGTGCACTATGAACAACACGTTCAGACAACTGGTGTGTGCAGGTGTACTATGAACAACACATTCAGACAACTATTGTGTGCTGATGCACTATAAACAACACGGTCAGACAACTGGTGTGTGCTGGTGCATTACTTATTTTTGACCCTTGAGCTTACGCAGATACGAAACTGTGTGAGGCCTGGTAGGGGACATGTATTGCTTTATGAGTAGAATGCTTGTTTGTCAGTTGATTTTCTTACATGTTTATTTTAGTTTCATTTCCTTTTCACGAAGTACACTGTGTTTAAAGGGACAGACCCTAGTTTTTAAACACTAAGACATAAGTTTCACCTAGACTCTAGTTTCAACCCGTAAAAATTTGGTTAATTTACAAATCTGTAACAAATTTGGATACAACAGAATGAAACAAGAGTCTGTGACATTGAAATACCCTTAAAAATAGACTAAAATGTGGCTTCATAACAGTTACTTCTCAAACGCACATGCGTTTTTAAAAATATGGGAAAAAAAGCATTTTGTGTTACATTGTAATAGAAACACCAGGATAACCAGGAACACTTTGGTTGTAGGGAAATGGATAATCTAAACAATAAAATATAAGTAATGTTTGATTTCAGTGATCATAAACGACTCTTAATAGTGAAATATGCTGTAGTGTTTAAAAACTAAGGTCTGTCCCTTTACAGATGCAAGTTGTTTCTATAAATAGATGCATAATATTGTTGACATTACACCTTTACAGATGCAAGTTGTTTCTATAAATAGATGCATAATATTGTTGACATTACACCTTTTAAGATGCAAGTTGTTTCTATAAATAGATGCATAACATTGTTGACATTACACCTTTAAAGATGCAAGTTGTTTCTATAAATAGATGCATAATATTGTTGACATTACACCTTTAAAGATGCAAGTTGCTTCTATAAATAGATGCATAATATTGTTGACATTACACCTTTAAAGATGCAAGTTGTTTCTATAAATAGATGTATAATATTGTTGACATTACACCTTTAAAGCTGTGTCTATTTTAGCGTGAGCCCCATGATGTCGCCGGAGCCGAGCAAGCGCGAGTTCTTGTCGCGGTTTCCCCCAGCCGATTGTAAGGAGACAGACATGATCAACTATCTTCTCGACTGTTACGACCGAGTCTCTGTCGAGGAGAGGACGGCGCCAAAAGTAAGACATGGTCTATATTATAACGTGCTTGAAGTATCTGAGAAATATTACTATGGTGTACATCAGTGTACTACAAGTATCTGAGAAATACTACTGTGGTGTACATCAGTGTACTGCAAGTATCTGAGAAATACTACGGTGGTGTACATCAGTGTACTGCGAGTATCTGAGAAATACTACTGGTGTACATCAGTGTACTACAAGTATCTGAGAAATACTACTATGGTGTACATCAGTGTACTACAAGTATCAGAAATACTACTATGGTGTACATCAGTGTACTACAAGTATCTGAGAAATACTACTGGTGTACATCAGTGTACTACAAGTATTTGAGAAATACTACTATGGTGTACATCAGTGTACTACAAGTATCTGAGAAATACTACTATGGTGTACATCAGTACTACAAGTATCTGAGAAATACTACTATGGTGTACATCAGTGTACTACAAGTATCTGAGAAATACTACTATGGTGTACATCAGTGTACTACAAGTATTTGAGAAATAACACTACGGTGTACATCAGTGTACTACAAGTATCTGAGAAATACTACTATGGTGTACATCAGTGTACTGCAAGTATCTGAGAAATACTACTATGGTGTACATCAGTGTACTGCAAGTATCTGAGAAATACTACTGGTGTACATCAGTGTACTACAAGTATCTGAGAAATACTACTATGGTGTACATCAGTGTACTGCAAGTATCTGAGAAATATTACTGGTGTACATCAGTGTACTACAAGTATCAGAAATACTACTATGGTGTACATCAGTGTACTACAAGTATCTGAGAAATACTACTATGGTGTACATCAGTGTACTGCAAGTATCTGAGAAATACTACTGGTGTACATCAGTGTACTACAAGTATCTGAGAAATACTATGGTGTACATCAGTGTACTACAAGTATCTGAGAAATATTACTATGGTGTACATCAGTGTACTACAAGTATCTGAGAAATACTACTATGGTGTACATCAGTGTACTACAAGTATCTGAGAAATACTACTGTGGTGTACATCAGTGTACTACAAGTATCTGAGAAATACTACTGGTGTACATCAGTGTACTACAAGTATCTGAGAAATACTACTGTGGTGTACATCAGTGTACTGCAAGTATCTGAGAAATACTACGGTGGTGTACATCAGTGTACTGCGAGTATCTGAGAAATACTACTGGTGTACATCAGTGTACTACAAGTATCTGAGAAATACTACTATGGTGTACATCAGTGTACTACAAGTATCAGAAATACTACTATGGTGTACATCAGTGTACTACAAGTATCTGAGAAATACTACTATGGTGTACATCAGTGTACTACAAGTATCTGAGAAATACTACTGGTGTACATCAGTGTACTGCAAGTATCTGAGAAATACTACTGGTGTACATCAGTGTACTACAAGTATCTGAGAAATACTACTATGGTGTACATCAGTGTACTACAAGTATCTGAGAAATACTACTGGTGTACATCAGTCTACAAGTATCTGAGAAATACTACTATGGTGTACATCAGTGTACTACAAGTATCTGAGAAATACTACTATGGTGTACATCAGTGTACTACAAGTATCTGAGAAATACTACTATGGTGTACATCAGTGTACTACAAGTATTTGAGAAATACTACTACGGTGTACATCAGTGTACAAGTATCTGAGAAATACTACTACGGTGTACATCAGTGTACTACAAGTATCTGAGAAATACTACTGGTGTACATCAGTGTACTACAAGTATCTGAGAAATACTACTGGTGTACATCAGTCTACAAGTATCTGAGAAATACTACTATGGTGTACATCAGTGTACTACAAGTATCTGAGAAATACTACTGGTGTACATCAGTGTACTACAAGTATCTGAGAAATACTACTGGTGTACATCGGTGTACTACAAGTATCTGAGAAATACTACTGGTGTACATCAGTGTACTGCAAGTATCTGAGAAATACTACTATGGTGTACATCAGTGTACTACAAGTATCTGAGAAATAACACTACGGTGTACATCAGTGTACTACAAGTATCTGAGAAATACTACTGGTGTACATCAGTGTACTACAAGTATCTGAGAAATACTACTGGTGTACATCAGTGTACTACAAGTATCTGAGAAATACTACTGGTGTACATCAGTCTACAAGTATCTGAGAAATAATACTATGGTGTACATCAGTGTACTACAAGTATCTGAGAAATACTACTGTGGTGTACATCAGTGTACTACAAGTATCTGAGAAATACTACTGTGGTGTACATCAGTGTACTACAAGTATCTGAGAAATACTACTGTGGTGTACATCGGTGTACTACAAGTATCTGAGAAATACTACTGTGGTGTACATCGGTGTACTACAAGTATCTGAGAAATACTACTGTGGTGTACATCGGTGTACTACAAGTATCTGAGAAATACTACTGTGGTGTACATCAGTGTACTACAAGTATCTGAGAAATACTACTACGGTGTACATCAGTGTACTACAAGTATCTGAGAAATACTACTACGGTGTACATCAGTGTACTACAAGTATCTGAGAAATACTACTGTGGTGTACATCAGTGTACTACAAGTATCTGAGAAATACTACTGTGGTGTACATCAGTGTACTACAAGTATCTGAGAAATACTACTACGGTGTACATCAGTGTACTACAAGTATCTGAGAAATACTACTGGTGTACATCAGTGTACTACAAGTATCTGAGAAATACTATGGTGTACATCAGTGTACTGCAAGTATCTGAGAAATACTATGGTGTACATCAGTGTACTGCACGTATCTGAGAAATACTACTACGGTGTACATCAGTGTACTGCAAGTATCTGAGAAATACTACTACAGTGTACATCAGTGTACTGCAAGTATCTGAGAAATACTACTGTGGTGTACATCAGTGTACTGTAAGTATCTGAGAAATACTACTGTGGTGTACATCAATTGTTTTTATTACATACCCTCAAATTATTTTCTGGCAGAAAGCCTGTGTTGAATGAGTATTATCACGGTAATCAGATTAATATTGTTGTTTGCTATATTACTTTTTTCCGTTCTTAGCATAAAACCAGTCCAAACCCTAGAGGCAGGTGTTCTGCCAGGGGATAAACTGCGTATGGCACCCAATTTGTTTGGCAGTTTTTATTTTTAAGCCAACCTTTTGACAAAATTAATGATTCTTATCATTACTATATGATTTTCTTAACCCTAAACTTAACCAGTGTTTTTTCTGGGGGAGGACCCCCATACCCCTGTTGACTCTGGTTGTTTTCAATTCCATAGCGCCATACCCAAAAGTTTTTTTCTGGCAGAAACCCTGAGAGAGAGTACTGGGGATTTACAAACAGTTTGCAATCTCGCAGTGTAATGCTAAAAGACTTGCAAAGAGGATGCTTTGTTGTTTAGCAGAGCCTAAGAGACCTGCGACGTGTGTGAATTAGGCCCCATATCTCTATAGAAGACAGATCTCGCAGTGCAATGCTAAAAGACTTGCAAAGAGGATGCTTTGTTGTCTAGCAGAGCCTAAGAGACCTGCGACGTGTGTGAATTAGGCCCCTGCCCCTGCCCTGTATTTGAAGTGTATGTCAAGTCATGTTTAACTGAGGAATATGATGAATTTATTTTTACTGAGCGATATATATTGGTTGGGAAGATTGCCACAAATGTATACTGCATGTAAGACTTGGTGTAATTTGATATATAATATTTTACCTTGTTTTTTCAAAATTGCACCACCTCCATAGAAAGATTCTGCATTTGTTGTCTGTAAACAGTGTGTGTGTCACACGTCGCTAGTACTACAAGGAACTTTCACCAGACCAAGGTAATTACCATTACTGTGTAGAAATCAGTGTGTGTGTCACATGTCGCTAGTACTACAAGGAACTTTCACCAGACCAAGGTAATTACCATTACTGTGTAGAAATCAGTGTGTGTGTCACACGTCGCTAGTACTACAAGGAACTTTCACCAGACCAAGGTAATTACCATTACTGTGTAGAAATCAGTGTGTGTGTCACACGTCGCTAGTACTACAAGGAACTTTCACCAGACCAAGGTAATTACCATTACTGTGTAGAAATCAGTGTGTGTGTCACACGTCGCTAGTACTACAAGGAACTTTCACCAGACCAAGGTAATTACCATTACTGTGTAGAAATCAGTGTGTGTGTCACACGTCGCTAGTACTACAAGGAACTTTCACCAGACCAAGGTAATTACCATTACTGTGTAGAAATCAGTGTGTGTGTGTGTCACACGTCGCTAGTACTACAAGGAACTTTCACCAGACCAAGGTAATTACCATTACTGTGTAGAAATCAGTGTGTGTGTCACATGTCGCTAGTACTACAAGGAACTTTCACCAGACCAAGGTAATTACCATTACTGTGTAGAAATCAGTGTGTGTGTCACACGTCGCTAGTACTACAAGGAACTTTCACCAGACCAAGGTAATTACCATTACTGTGTAGAAATCAGTGTGTGTGTGTCACACGTCGCTAGTACTACAAGGAACTTTCACCAGACCAAGGTAATTACCATTACTGTGTAGAAATCAGTGTGTGTGTCACACGTCGCTAGTACTACAAGGAACTTTCACCAGACCAAGGTAATTACCATTACTGTGTAGAAATCAGTGTGTGTCACATGTCGCTAGTACTACAAGGAACTTTCACCAGACCAAGGTAATTACCATTACTGTGTAGAAATCAGTGTGTGTGTCACATGTCGCTAGTACTACAAGGAACTTTCACCAGACCAAGGTAATTACCATTACTGTGTAGAAATCAGTGTGTGTGTGTCACATGTCGCTAGTACTACAAGGAACTTTCACCAGACCAAGGTAATTACCATTACTGTGTAGAAATCAGTGTGTGTCACATGTCGCTAGTACTACAAGGAACTTTCACCAGACCAAGGTAATTACCATTACTGTGTAGAAATCAGTGTGTGTGTCACACGTCGCTAGTACTACAAGGAACTTTCACCAGACCAAGGTAATTACCATTACTGTGTAGAAATCAGTGTGTGTGTCACATGTCGCTAGTACTACAAGGAACTTTCACCAGACCAAGGTAATTACCATTACTGTGTAGAAATCAGTGTGTGTGTCACATGTCGCTAGTACTACAAGGAACTTTCACCAGACCAAGGTAATTACCATTACTGTGTAGAAATCAGTGTGTGTGTCACATGTCGCTAGTACTACAAGGAACTTTCACCAGACCAAGGTAATTACCATTACTGTGTAGAAATCAGTGTGTGTGTCACACGTCGCTAGTACTACAAGGAACTTTCACCAGACCAAGGTAATTACCATTACTGTGTAGAAATCAGTGTGTGTGTCACACGTCGCTAGTACTACAAGGAACTTTCACCAGACCAAGGTAATTACCATTACTGTGTAGAAATCAGTGTGTGTGTCACACGTCGCTAGTACTACAAGGAACTTTCACCAGACCAAGGTAATTACCATTACTGTGTAGAAATCAGTGTGTGTGTCACACGTCGCTAGTACTACAAGGAACTTTCACCAGACCAAGGTAATTACCATTACTGTGTAGAAATCAGTGTGTGTGTCACACGTCGCTAGTACTACAAGGAACTTTCACCAGACCAAGGTAATTACCATTACTGTGTAGAAATCAGTGTGTGTGTCACACGTCGCTAGTACTACAAGGAACTTTCACCAGACCAAGGTAATTACCATTACTGTGTAGAAATCAGTGTGTGTGTCACACGTCGCTAGTACTACAAGGAACTTTCACCAGACCAAGGTAATTACCATTACTGTGTAGAAATCAGTGTGTGTCACATGTCGCTAGTACTACAAGGAACTTTCACCAGACCAAGGTAATTACCATTACTGTGTAGAAATCAGTGTGTGTGTCATGTCGCTAGTACTACAAGGAACTTTCACCAGACCAAGGTAATTACCATTACTGTGTAGAAATCAGTGTGTGTGTCACACGTCGCTAGTACTACAAGGAACTTTCACCAGACCAAGGTAATTACCATTACTGTGTAGAAATCAGTGTGTGTGTGTCACATGTCGCTAGTACTACAAGGAACTTTCACCAGACCAAGGTAATTACCATTACTGTGTAGAAATCAGTGTGTGTGTCACATGTCGCTAGTACTACAAGGAACTTTCACCAGACCAAGGTAATTACCATTACTGTGTAGAAATCAGTGTGTGTGTGTGTGTCACACGTCGCTAGTACTACAAGGAACTTTCACCAGACCAAGGTAATTACCATTACTGTGTAGAAATCAGTGTGTGTGTGTCACATGTCGCTAGTACTACAAGGAACTTTCACCAGACCAAGGTAATTACCATTACTGTGTAGAAATCAGTGTGTGTCACACGTCGCTAGTACTACAAGGAACTTTCACCAGACCAAGGTAATTACCATTACTGTGTAGAAATCAGTGTGTGTGTCACATGTCGCTAGTACTACAAGGAACTTTCACCAGACCAAGGTAATTACCATTACTGTGTAGAAATCAGTGTGTGTGTCACACGTCGCTAGTACTACAAGGAACTTTCACCAGACCAAGGTAATTACCATTACTGTGTAGAAATCAGTGTGTGTGTGTCACACGTCGCTAGTACTACAAGGAACTTTCACCAGACCAAGGTAATTACCATTACTGTGTAGAAATCAGTGTGTGTGTGTCACACGTCGCTAGTACTACAAGGAACTTTCACCAGACCAAGGTAATTACCATTACTGTGTAGAAATCAGTGTGTGTGTGTCACACGTCGCTAGTACTACAAGGAACTTTCACCAGACCAAGGTAATTACCATTACTGTGTAGAAATCAGTGTGTGTGTCACACGTCGCTAGTACTACAAGGAACTTTCACCAGACCAAGGTAATTACCATTACTGTGTAGAAATCAGTGTGTGTGTCACACGTCGCTAGTACTACAAGGAACTTTCACCAGACCAAGGTAATTACCATTACTGTGTAGAAATCAGTGTGTGTGTCACACGTCGCTAGTACTACAAGGAACTTTCACCAGACCAAGGTAATTACCATTACTGTGTAGAAATCAGTGTGTGTGTCACACGTCGCTAGTACTACAAGGAACTTTCACCAGACCAAGGTAATTACCATTACTGTGTAGAAATCAGTGTGTGTGTCACACGTCGCTAGTACTACAAGGAACTTTCACCAGACCAAGGTAATTACCATTACTGTGTAGAAATCAGTGTGTGTGTGTCACACGTCGCTAGTACTACAAGGAACTTTCACCAGACCAAGGTAATTACCATTACTGTGTAGAAATCAGTGTGTGTGTGTCACACGTCGCTAGTACTACAAGGAACTTTCACCAGACCAAGGTAATTACCATTACTGTGTAGAAATCAGTGTGTGTGTCACACGTCGCTAGTACTACAAGGAACTTTCACCAGACCAAGGTAATTACCATTACTGTGTAGAAATCAGTGTGTGTGTGTCACACGTCGCTAGTACTACAAGGAACTTTCACCAGACCAAGGTAATTACCATTACTGTGTAGAAATCAGTGTGTGTGTGTCACACGTCGCTAGTACTACAAGGAACTTTCACCAGACCAAGGTAATTACCATTACTGTGTAGAAATCAGTGTGTGTGTGTCACACGTCGCTAGTACTACAAGGAACTTTCACCAGACCAAGGTAATTACCATTACTGTGTAGAAATCAGTGTGTGTGTCACACGTCGCTAGTACTACAAGGAACTTTCACCAGACCAAGGTAATTACCATTACTGTGTAGAAATCACACGTCGCTAGTACTACAAGGAACTTTCACCAGACCAAGGTAATTACCATTACTGTGTAGAAATCAGTGTGTGTGTCACACGTCGCTAGTACTACAAGGAACTTTCACCAGACCAAGGTAATTACCATTACTGTGTAGAAATCAGTGTGTGTGTGTCACACGTCGCTAGTACTACAAGGAACTTTCACCAGACCAAGGTAATTACCATTACTGTGTAGAAATCAGTGTGTGTCACACGTCGCTAGTACTACAAGGAACTTTCACCAGACCAAGGTAATTACCATTACTGTGTAGAAATCAGTGTGTGTGTGTGTAGTACAAGGAACTTTCACCAGACCAAGGTAATTACCATTACTGTGTAGAAATCAGTGTGTGTGTGTCACACGTCGCTAGTACTACAAGGAACTTTCACCAGACCAAGGTAATTACCATTACTGTGTAGAAATCAGTGTGTGTGTGTCACACGTCGCTAGTACTACAAGGAACTTTCACCAGACCAAGGTAATTACCATTACTGTGTAGAAATCAGTGTGTGTGTGTGTCACACGTCGCTAGTACTACAAGGAACTTTCACCAGACCAAGGTAATTACCATTACTGTGTAGAAATCAGTGTGTGTGTCACACGTCGCTAGTACTACAAGGAACTTTCACCAGACCAAGGTAATTACCATTACTGTGTAGAAATCAGTGTGTGTGTCACACGTCGCTAGTACTACAAGGAACTTTCACCAGACCAAGGTAATTACCATTACTGTGTAGAAATCAGTGTGTGTGTGTCACACGTCGCTAGTACTACAAGGAACTTTCACCAGACCAAGGTAATTACCATTACTGTGTAGAAATCAGTGTGTGTGTGTCACACGTCGCTAGTACTACAAGGAACTTTCACCAGACCAAGGTAATTACCATTACTGTGTAGAAATCAGTGTGTGTGTCACACGTCGCTAGTACTACAAGGAACTTTCACCAGACCAAGGTAATTACCATTACTGTGTAGAAATCAGTGTGTGTGTCACACGTCGCTAGTACTACAAGGAACTTTCACCAGACCAAGGTAATTACCATTACTGTGTAGAAATCAGTGTGTGTCACACGTCGCTAGTACTACAAGGAACTTTCACCAGACCAAGGTAATTACCATTACTGTGTAGAAATCAGTGTGTGTGTCACACGTCGCTAGTACTACAAGGAACTTTCACCAGACCAAGGTAATTACCATTACTGTGTAGAAATCAGTGTGTGTGTGTCACACGTCGCTAGTACTACAAGGAACTTTCACCAGACCAAGGTAATTACCATTACTGTGTAGAAATCAGTGTGTGTGTGTCACACGTCGCTAGTACTACAAGGAACTTTCACCAGACCAAGGTAATTACCATTACTGTGTAGAAATCAGTGTGTGTGTGTCACACGTCGCTAGTACTACAAGGAACTTTCACCAGACCAAGGTAATTACCATTACTGTGTAGAAATCAGTGTGTGTGTCACACGTCGCTAGTACTACAAGGAACTTTCACCAGACCAAGGTAATTACCATTACTGTGTAGAAATCAGTGTGTGTGTGTCACACGTCGCTAGTACTACAAGGAACTTTCACCAGACCAAGGTAATTACCATTACTGTGTAGAAATCAGTGTGTGTGTGTCACACGTCGCTAGTACTACAAGGAACTTTCACCAGACCAAGGTAATTACCATTACTGTGTAGAAATCAGTGTGTGTGTCACACGTCGCTAGTACTACAAGGAACTTTCACCAGACCAAGGTAATTACCATTACTGTGTAGAAATCAGTGTGTGTGTGTCACACGTCGCTAGTACTACAAGGAACTTTCACCAGACCAAGGTAATTACCATTACTGTGTAGAAATCAGTGTGTGTGTGTCACACGTCGCTAGTACTACAAGGAACTTTCACCAGACCAAGGTAATTACCATTACTGTGTAGAAATCAGTGTGTGTGTGTCACACGTCGCTAGTACTACAAGGAACTTTCACCAGACCAAGGTAATTACCATTACTGTGTAGAAATCAGTGTGTGTGTGTCACACGTCGCTAGTACTACAAGGAACTTTCACCAGACCAAGGTAATTACCATTACTGTGTAGAAATCAGTGTGTGTGTCACACGTCGCTAGTACTACAAGGAACTTTCACCAGACCAAGGTAATTACCATTACTGTGTAGAAATCAGTGTGTGTGTCACACGTCGCTAGTACTACAAGGAACTTTCACCAGACCAAGGTAATTACCATTACTGTGTAGAAATCAGTGTGTGTGTCACACGTCGCTAGTACTACAAGGAACTTTCACCAGACCAAGGTAATTACCATTACTGTGTAGAAATCAGTGTGTGTGTCACACGTCGCTAGTACTACAAGGAACTTTCACCAGACCAAGGTAATTACCATTACTGTGTAGAAATCAGTGTGTGTGTCACACGTCGCTAGTACTACAAGGAACTTTCACCAGACCAAGGTAATTACCATTACTGTGTAGAAATCAGTGTGTGTGTGTCACACGTCGCTAGTACTACAAGGAACTTTCACCAGACCAAGGTAATTACCATTACTGTGTAGAAATCAGTGTGTGTCACACGTCGCTAGTACTACAAGGAACTTTCACCAGACCAAGGTAATTACCATTACTGTGTAGAAATCAGTGTGTGTGTGTCACACGTCGCTAGTACTACAAGGAACTTTCACCAGACCAAGGTAATTACCATTACTGTGTAGAAATCAGTGTGTGTGTGTCACACGTCGCTAGTACTACAAGGAACTTTCACCAGACCAAGGTAATTACCATTACTGTGTAGAAATCAGTGTGTGTGTCACACGTCGCTAGTACTACAAGGAACTTTCACCAGACCAAGGTAATTACCATTACTGTGTAGAAATCAGTGTGTGTGTCACACGTCGCTAGTACTACAAGGAACTTTCACCAGACCAAGGTAATTACCATTACTGTGTAGAAATCAGTGTGTGTCACACGTCGCTAGTACTACAAGGAACTTTCACCAGACCAAGGTAATTACCATTACTGTGTAGAAATCAGTGTGTGTGTCACACGTCGCTAGTACTACAAGGAACTTTCACCAGACCAAGAGAATTGATTTAATTATTGAATGGCGAGTCCGATAATTACCAAATGTTGCAGGATTGTTCACAATTCACTCTAGTCCATTGTAAGTAAGTGATAGGACACACCACCAAGGTCAAGGTCATCTGGAGTCAATACCGGGTGTGGCCTCCGCGTGTGTTGACAACTGCCTGGCACCGCCTGCCCATTGAAGCAACCAGAGTACAGATGACGTCCCGGGGGATGGTGGCCCACTCGGCCTGCAAGGCTGCTGCCAGCTCGGGCAGGGTCTGGGGCTGTGGTTGTCGCTGTCGGAGGCGTCGGTCCAACTCGTCCCATAGATGCTCAATTGGGTTCAAATCCGGTGATATCCATGGCCAAGGAAGGACATTAATGTTGTTGTTCTGTAGGAAACCCGTTGTGAGACGTGCTGTGTGAGGCCTGGCGTTGTCATGTTGGAACACTGCGTTGGCGTTGGCCATAACTGGAACTATGTGTGGCCGGAGGATCTGGTCAATGTAGCCCTGTGCATTCAGGTTGCCCTGCACGTGGACCAGGTCAGTTCTGCCAGTGTGTGAGATGGCTGCCCACACCATGACACTACCCCCGCCGAATCTGTCCACTTCCTGCACGCAGTTTGCCGCATAACGTTCACCACGACGCCTATACACGCGACATCTTCCATCATGACGTCGGAGCAGAAATCGGGACTCGTCACTGAACCACACCTGTCTCCATCGCAGTTGAGGCCATTGTCGATGAATCTGGCACCACTGCAGTCGGAGTCGACGGTGTTGTGGTGTTAAGATGACACCTCGAACTGGACGTCTGGCACGAATTCCTACCTCACGTAGGCGGTTCCGTACGGTCTGGTCGGATATCCTGCGCAAACCTGGTATTGCTGCGGCTGTGGAGGTGGCAGTAGTCAATCGTTCCCGAAGGTGGCATACCCGGATGTAGCGGTCCTGCCCGGGGGTAGTGACCCGTGGTCGACCGGATCTAGGGAGGTCACGTGTTGATCCATGTTGCTGGTAACGGTCCCACAGTCTGGAGATGGTGCTTGGGGACACATGGAATGCCCTGGCAACGGCCGTTCTGGATTCGCCTGCGTCTAGTCGGCCGATGGCATTGTTTCTCTGCGGTTCACTGAGACGTGGCATGTCCTGGATTGTCAACTGTCGGCCAGATACAGAGGCCAGGCAAGCGAACACCCTGCACTTTTATACTGTCGGTGTTCATGTTGCACGTGCAGACAACGCACGTGCAGTGGTGACATGGTTTGCACGTGGCTGCGTTTTTGCGAATATTCACATTTTGGAACTTTATTGTACAGTAGCTGCGTTTTATCGAATGTAACCGTGGGAATGTGTTTGGGACATGCAATGACCTTATATTCACAAAGCATGAACCGGTAGGAAACATAAAATCGGAGTTATAACCCATTTGTACCCTTTTGCGTTTCTTTTTTTGAAGAGTATATATAGCTTTACAGATCAAGTTGAAGTTTGGTGGTGATTTACTCACTTGTTAGAGTTATGACCCTTGAGTTTAGGAGATATGAAAAATTGTTGGGCCCGGTACGGGACATGTATTGCTTTAGCAGTACTCTCAGGATGATTATTTTTAACACTGTGTGTAAAAATCAGTGTGTCTGTGTCTGTGTGTCTGTGTGTGTGTGTGTGTCTGTGTCTCTGTGTGTGTCTGTGTGTGTGTGTGTCTCTGTGTGTGTGTCTCTGTGTGTGTGTCTCTGTGTGTGTGTGTGTGGCACACAGAGAAAATTATTCTGTTGAGGCAATTCACTACGTAGGTTTCAGAGATCACTGCACAATTTTAAAACATTAAACAGTAGTTAACAGTCAATTTTTAATTGACTAGAAATAGTGCTAATCAAGATTTTGAAGAAAAAAATAATGTTGTTACATTATTGATTTCCGATCATGGTATTCCATATTTTGCCAAATACTCATTCAACTGCATTGTGCAGAGATACCATCTTGTTTGTATATGTATATGACACATATATGTGCAATAACAATTTCAAGACATACGACTGGCTGCTCCTAGGTGGTGACCAGATCACCAATGCCATACATCTAATGAAATAAACAGTACGATCAAAATCGATTACACTGTGACATATAAGTTAAAGCGAAATATATTTGTCTGTGATGCTTAAGTTAGCTGAAAGCCCAATTTAAGGATTGCAAGTAAGTTTGAATCGGAAAAGATGTTTAAATTTGCATTAAAATGTTCATTAGATACGTAAGATAAATGGTATCTAACAGCCACCCATGCAGTATTCTCTATGACCTGTTGATTGTTATTATTGATTAGTGATTTCAGGTCTTAATATTCACTGATTTTCTCACTGTTTAGGTATATTATTGGTGTGAGATGTTGAACTGATCGTTTATTTTTTATTCCAGTCTCTTCCCGTTACGTTTCTCTCAATCTCCCGCATGGATGTCACATCTTGACCTCTTGATTGTTACTGTCTATTATTGATTTCAGATCACAGTGTGGCATGTCACTTCTCGTTCCGTTCCTCGTGTCTCGCAATCTCCCGCGAGGATTCCTTCCAGAACTCATCCAGACATTGCACCACGACGACGACAGCTTTAAGAAGGTAACAGCCTCATGTCCACTCTAATACGGGTTTCTTTTTATACTGTATCCTGACCTCCAAACCTTAATCCATGTCCACTGTTATACGGGTTTCTTTTTATACTGTATCCTGACCTCCAAACCTTAATCCATGTCCACTGTTATACGGGTTTCTTTTTATACTGTATCCTGACCTCCAAACCTTAATCCATGTCCACTGTTATACGGGTTTCTTTTTATACTGTATCCTGACCTCCAAACCTTAATCCACATCCACTGTTATACGGGTTTCTTTTTATACTGTATCCTGACCTCCAAACCTTAATCCATGTCCACTCTAATACGGGTTTCTTTTTATACTGTATCCTGACGTCCAAACCTTAATCCACATCCACTGTTATACGGGTTTCTTTTTATACTGTATCCTGACCTCCAAACCTTAATCCACATCCACTGTTATACGGGTTTCTTTTTATACTGTATCCTGACCTCCAAACCTTAATCCATGTTAACTGTTATACGGGTTTCTTTTTATACTGTATCCTGACCTCCAAACCTTAATCCACATCCACTGTTATACGGGTTTCTTTTTATACTGTATTCTGACCTCCAAACCTTAATCCATGTCCACTCTAATACGGGTTTCTTTTTATACTGTATCCTGATGTCCAAACCTTAATCCACGTCAACTGTTATACGGGTTTCTTTTTATACTGTATCCTGACCTCCAAACCTTAATCCATGTTAACTGTTATACGGGTTTCTTTTTATACTGTATCCTGACCTCCAATCCTTAATCCACGTCCTCTGTTATACGGGTTTCTTTTTATACTGTATCCTGACCTCCAAACCTTAATCCATGTCCACTCTAATACGGGTTTCTTTTTATACTGTATCCTGACCTCCAAACCTTAATCCACGTCCACTGTTATACGGGTTTCTTTTTATACTGTATCCTGACCTCCAAACCTTAATCCACGTCCACTGTTATACGGGTTTCTTTTTATACTGTATCCTGACCTCCAAACCTTAATCCATGTCCACTCTAATACGAGTTTCTTTTTATACTGTATCCTGACCTCCAAACCTTAATCCACTTCCACTGTTATACAGGTTTCTTTTTATACTGTATCCTGACCTCCAAACCTCACAAAAGTATGTATAGGAATCTATGTACAGGAATGTATGTACAGGAATGTATGTACAGAAATGTATGTACAGGAATGTATGTATAGGAATGTATGTACAGAAATGTATGTACAGGAATGTATGTACAGAAATGTATGTACAGAAATGTATGTACAGAAATATATGTATAGGAATGTATGTACAGAAATGTATATTCTAGGCTGAGAATTATTTTGGGGTTTTTTATCACAGGCACATTCAGGGCTAGCACTGAGTGATTAGAAAATTTGGCCAAATTATCTGTTAAAGCTTTAAAAATTGCAGAAATTTAGGGGTTTTTTTAAATATCAATTATTACATAAAATTTGCCAATTGTTTTTTAATTTCTCAGTTGGCAAATTTGGCAAGTGCCAGAGCTATCTCTGACATTATGATGTTTTTTTATGTCTTTGTGTAAAGTAAGATTTGTTTGGTTCAGGTTTTCACGCCGGTCATACAGAATGTGGTGCGTCTGATTCAGACGATGTCGCTAGACTCGGACGATTACCGCGAGCCTCTCTCCGCACTGTCGGAACTCTGTGAAATCAAGAGTGGCAACACCAGGCCCGCCTGTAACTTGGTAAGTAGAGACGATGTCGCTAAACTCGGACGATTACCGCGAGCCTCTCTCCGCACTGTCGGAACTCTGTGAGATCAAGAGTGGCAACACCAGGCCCGCCTGTAACTTGGTAAGTAGAGACGATGTCGCTAGACTCGGACGATTACCGCGAGCCTCTCTCCGCACTGTCGGAACTCTGTGAGATCAAGAGTGGCAACACCAGGCCCGCCTGTAACTTGGTAAGTAGAGACGATGTCGCTAAACTCGGACGATTACCGCGAGCCTCTCTCCACACTGTCGGAACTCTGTGAGATCAAGAGTGGCAACACCAGGCCCGCCTGTAACTTGGTAAGTAGAGATGATGTCGCTAGACTCTGACGATTACCGCGAGCCTCTCTCCGCACTGTCGGAACTCTGTGAGATCAAGAGTGGCAACACCAGGCCCGCCTGTAACTTGGTAAGTAGAGACGATGTCGCTAGACTCGGACGATTACCGCGAGCCTCTCTCCGCACTGTCGGAACTCTGTGAGATCAAGAGTGGCAACACCAGGCCCGCCTGTAACTTGGTAAGTAGAGACGATGTCGCTAAACTCGGACGATTACCGCGAGCCTCTCTCCGCACTGTCGGAACTCTGTGAGATCAAGAGTGGCAACACCAGGCCCGCCTGTAACTTGGTAAGTAGAGACGATGTCGCTAGACTCGGACGATTACCGCGAGCCTCTCTCCGCACTGTCGGAACTCTGTGAGATCAAGAGTGGCAACACCAGGCCCGCCTGTAACTTGGTAAGTAGAGACGATGTCGCTAAACTCGGACGATTACCGCGAGCCTCTCTCCGCACTGTCGGAACTCTGTGAGATCAAGAGTGGCAACACCAGGCCCGCCTGTAACTTGGTAAGTAGAGACGATGTCGCTAGACTCTGACGATTACCGCGAGCCTCTCTCCGCACTGTCGGAACTCTGTGAGATCAAGAGTGGCAACACCAGGCCCGCCTGTAACTTGGTAAGTAGAGACGATGTCGCTAGACTCGGACGATTACCGCGAGCCTCTCTCCGCACTGTCGGAACTCTGTGAGATCAAGAGTGGCAACACCAGGCCCGCCTGTAACTTGGTAAGTAGAGACGATGTCGCTAGACTCGGACGATTACCGCGAGCCTCTCTCCGCACTGTCGGAACTCTGTGAGATCAAGAGTGGCAACACCAGGCCCGCCTGTAACTTGGTAAGTAGAGACGATGTCGCTATACTCGGACGATTACCGCGAGCCTCTCTCCGCACTGTCGGAACTCTGTGAGATCAAGAGTGGCAACACCAGGCCCGCCTGTAGAGACAATGTCGCTAGAATCAGATAATTCTTGTAAGTAGGGATCTGGTGTAAACTTACGTTTAAACCTTCAGGATACTGCAGGCGAGATATCTCTTCCCTGTCTCACGCAAGTCAACACAATATACAGTGCATTTCCCAATGCATATATCTCATCGTTTGGCATTAATTTTTATAGTTTATTTATTTGCGTTTACTTACTAGCATTTGTTGCCAGCTGTCCAGTATTTATGTCCATTATTCACAATAACTGGTTTTCATATCACAATATGATTTTTGTTGTTGGTAAAACAATGAAATTTATTATCAAATTAGTTGTCACAATCAGCTATCGATCCCTGAAAATTACCATGACATGCCACCATTATTGTCAAGCAAAAATATTTGCCGAAAACCAAAACTAAAGATACAGAAAACTGAGTTGTCTTCTGTTTCCTTATATACTGAACAAAATAAGAAACTTCCACTAACTTTGCTTGAACATAACTTGATGAAAACAAACTGGGGGAATAATTGTTATATATGCGTTTAAAGAGTGTTCCATGATGTATCGTTTGGTGCAGAAATCATGGCCATAGGTTAACAGAAATTGGGAGAAATTTTGACCAAGTGTGGTAGGGGTTAAAAAAATTAAAAAAAATTAATAACGGGTATGACCACCTCTTGAATTGACCACTGCAGTGCATCGCAGGCTCATAGAATTGACTAAAGTGTTGATTTCTGCCTGTAGAATATTGTTCCATTCCTGAATGAGCGCTTGACGAAGTTCGTTGACGTTAGCGGGTGGGTTGGGACGACACCTCAACCGTCTGTCCAGACAATCCCAGACATGCTCAATGGGGTTGAGATCAGGACTTTTAGCGGGCCAGTCATCAATGAAATCAGTGTTATTTGTCCTAAGAAAATTTACAGTGTCTCTAGCTGTATGAGAGGTGGCATTATCATGCTGAAAAATCGAGATGTTGGCGTTGTTATGGAACAGAGGAATGATGTGATGAGCGAGAATGTCATCGCGGTAACGTTGAGCATTTAAATTGCCATCAATGATGACTAGTGGTGAACGATAACCATGGACAATGGCTGCCCAGACCATGACTCAACCTCCACCCCCGAAACGATCTCGTTCAAGAACACAACAGTCAGCATAGTGTTCATTTCTCCTACGGTAGACGCGCACCCTGCTATCACCATGTCGTAAAGAAAATCTAGATTCATCCGAAAAAAGAACGGTATTCCAGCGTCGCCGTATCCAACTAGTGTGTACACATGCCCAATTAAGACGATTTAGACGATGACGTTGCGTTAAAACGTATTCGATGTAAGGACGTTGTGCATGTAAACCGTTCTCCCGCAGATGATTACAAACAGTTTGCCCACTGATTCGGTTATTATGAAGCCCAGGTGTGTTAGCAGCAGTAGCAGTGGCATTTGGAATCGATTGCGCAAATACGTGTTCATGATATAGCGGTCTTGACCACGTGTTGTAACACGCGGATGTCCACGACGTGGCAAGTCGTTGGTGCTTCCTGTCGTTCGAAATCTTACTCGAAGATTTCGTATCGCTCGACTAGAACTCACAACATGCCTTGCAATGTCTTCTATCGACATGCCAGCATCAAGCATGCCAATCGCCTGTTCGCGTAAATTATTGGGTATTCTGGGCATACTAAAAATGCCACAATGTAAAAAAAACTTTAATTTTTTTACAAATTTTGAAGCGTTTTCTTTCACTTGACAACAATGTCAGTAAGACAAGTAAAACAAATTGACCGAATACTACACGGGACATGTCGAACCATGCATGCACGTGCAAATTGAATTTCACATTGTCGACGATTAACAGTGCAAAAATAATTAACAAAATTCATGAATCCTGATAATACAGCTCACGGCTAATACTACTTATATAATTTCATTACACAATGAATTCTTTAACACAACAAATACTATATGTACAAATCGGAAGTTTCTTTTTTTTGTTCAGTATATAATTGTTTCCGGTGAGCATCTTGTACAAAAAGGTGAGAAATATGAATTGGGGAATGCACTATATACAGTGGTCGACTGGTGTGATGTCAGGCGAGGCCACCACAGTATAGTTTGTTTTACTCTTGAGGTGAAATTCAAGATGGCCACCACAGTATAGTTTGGTTTAGTCTTGAGGTGAAATTCAAGATGGCCACCACAGTATAGTTTGGTTTAGTCTTGAGGTGAAATTCAAAATGGCCACCTGTTTTAGGCTTGAGGAGTAAAATTCGGGCAATTAAGAAAATGGCCACTTCCACAGTAGTTACCACGGCAGTTTTATGATTAAGGTGTATTCAAAGCGTTTAATTTGTGAGTATTGCAAAAATAAATTTATATTTAATTAAGAAAAGTGACAGAAAATTGAAAGTTCTACAGCAAATTAAATGCAATGGAAAAGTGAAAATATAGTGGTATTCTCCATGGCACTGCTGAGTGTCATCGTTAATTGAAGGGGTTGGGCGAAATTCAAGATAGCCACCATCAAATAGTTTGTTATAGACTTCAGATCAAATTCAAGATGACCACCATGATATAGTTTGTTTTAGACTGTTATGTAGTTTTAGACTTGAGCTAAAATTCCAGATGGCCACCATCAAAATAAAATTCCAGATGGTCATCATGATATACATGTAGTTTATTTTAGACTTAAGCTAAAATTCCAGATGGCCACCATCAAAATAAAATTCCAGATGGCCATCATGATATACATGTAATTTATTTTAGACTTGAGCTAAAATTCAAGATGGCCACCATGATATACATGTAGTTTATTTTAGACGAGCTAAAATTCAAGATGGCCATTATGATATACATATAGTTTATTTTAGACTTGAGCTAAAATTCAAGATGGCCACCATGATATACATGTAGTTTATTTTAGACTTGAGCTAAAATTCAAGATGGCCACCATGATATACATGTAGTTTATTTTAGACGAGCTAAAATTCAAGATGGCCACCATCAAAATAAAATTCAAGATGGCCGCCATGATATAGTTTGTTTGCTGTTTTCCAGATGACTGAGCAGGTCAACTGGTGCGCGGAGCCCGTCAGTCAGGCCCACGGGATGGAGCTGGAAAAAACGTCGATCCTCGGCTCGGTTCTTAGTCTTTCAGTCTTCGCAGAGGACAACGTGAGTCTTCTAGATATTGCATTTGGGGGTTGGGGGTAGAAAACGTCGATCCTCGGCTCGGTTCTTAGTCTTTCAGTCTTCGCAGAGGACAACGTGAGTCTTCTAGATATTGCATTTGGGGGTTGGGGGTAGAAAACGTCGATCCTCAGCTCGGTTCTTAGTCTTTCAGTCTTCGCAGAGGACAACGTGAGTCTTCTAGATATTGCATTTGGGGGTTGGGGGTAGAAAACGTCGATCCTCGGCTCCGTTCTCAGTCTTTCAGTCTTCGCAGAGGACAACGTGAGTCTTCTAGATATTGCATTTGGGGGTTGGGGGTAGAAAACGTCGATCCTCGGCTCGGTTCTTAGTCTTTCAGTCTTCGCAGAGGACAACGTGAGTCTTCTAGATATTGCATTTGGGGGTTGGGGGTAGAAAACGTCGATCCTCGGCTCCGTTCTCAGTCTTTCAGTCTTCGCAGAGGACAACGTGAGTCTTCTAGATATTGCATTTGGGGGTTGGGGGTAGAAAACGTCGATCCTCGGCTCGGTTCTTAGTCTTTCAGTCTTCGCAGAGGACAACGTGAGTCTTCTAGATATTGCATTTGGGGGTTGGGGGTAGAAAACGTCAATCCTCGGCTCCGTTCTCAGTCTTTCAGTCTTCGCAGAGGACAATATGAGTCTTCTAGATATTATTACATTTGGGGGTTGGGGTAGAAAATGTTGATACTCTGGTGGGACAACGTGAGTCTTCTAGATATTATTACATTTGGGGGTTGGGGATAGAAAATGTCGATACTCTGGTGGGACAACGTGAGTCTTCTAGATATTATTACATTTGGGGGTTGGGGGTAGAAAACATCAATATCAGATTTGTTCACAGTCTTTTAGTCTTCACCGAAGACAATGTGAGTGTTCTAGATATTATTACATTGAGGATGTGAGTGTTTGAAGCAGAGATTTTTAATACATTTAGAAGACAATGTAAGTCTTCTTGTTGTCAGTCTTTCAGTGTTCGCAAAAGACAATGTAAATATTCTAGATATTGTTACATTAAGGGTGCAAGCGTTGTTTGAAGCAGAGATTTTTAATACTTTTACACACAAAACAGAATATTTGACAAACAGATTCTATCTACATGTGATGCAATACACAAAACTTGTATCTTATCAGAATTGGTTTGGCACTTGACCAAATGTTTCATTGGGGGGGGGGGGGGGGGGGTGGCAGTGCCTCCGGTCTCCCCTATGTGATCAGTATGGCAGTTGTTAAAATTATTTTTTTAAATACTTTTTTAATCTATAGAA
This sequence comes from Gigantopelta aegis, assembly GCF_016097555.1. Classification (NCBI taxonomy): domain Eukaryota; kingdom Metazoa; phylum Mollusca; class Gastropoda; order Neomphalida; family Peltospiridae; genus Gigantopelta; species Gigantopelta aegis. The sequence goes on along the minus strand of NC_054713.1, from coordinate 703,600 downwards.
AATCTTTTAGGAGAATTAGTTATTGAACACCCTTTTTTGCTGCAATACATTTGACCAAAAAGCAAGCAAACAAATATAACCAAACAGAGTTTGCCAGAATACTACCATATAAGCAATCATTGGACTATTTTTCTATCCATCCAGTGCACCATGACTGGTATATCAAAGGCTGTGGTATGTACTATCCTGTCTGGGGGGGGGAGTGCATATAAAAGATCCCTTGCTACTAATGGAAAATGTAGCAGGTTTCCTCTCTAAGACTATATGTCAGAATTACCAAATGTTTGACATCCAATAGTCAATGATTCATAAAGTACTTTGTTCAGCTTGAATACTGTTATATGTTTTATATTTTATTTATTTCTCTGATAACAAAAAAAAAAATTCCTCATTAAATTCAGTATTTTATATTTGTGGGTGGGTTTTTTAAAATTATTATTTTATTTTAATTTTATGGGTTTTTTTTTATTTTATGAATTACATTTATTTATATCCAGATTTTTAGAACTTACATTTTATTATAATTCTGTTCAAATCTTAATTACCTGTATTATATATATTTTTCCCCAATTAAATGTTACAGTAGTACTTATTTTTTTTATTAAATATGCTGCTATTTATTTTCAGATAAAAGTGGTGGATAAGTTTTTCTCAGGACACCAGCTGACTGCTGACAACCTCCGACTAGTCAACCAGTCTCTCCAACACAGACTGGAGTATGTGCGGGTAGGTCATATCATACTTACAGGATATTAAACAAGCCTCCATTTCATATCATGTTTATGTCCCAAGTGGAATAATTTTCAGTTGTCACAAGCTTTAAGGAGTGACAATAAAAATTATTCATGATGGACATAAACATGATACAAAATGGTAACAAGTTTAATATCCTATTTATTACCAATAATCAATATTAATTTATATCACTCAACTCATTTGGTTGACATTGCTGTACGGTTGTAGTGCACCAATCGATAACATCACAAAGTGATATGTGCCAATTGGCGTACTACTGGGACGTATCACTTTGATATGTACCAAGATATTTATAACCATATCGGTAATAAATGGAGATTATTATACAAGCTTGTGTTTTGATTTTATGAAACAAGTGTCAGGATATTCAGTGTTCTCGCTGAGTGAAAATTAAAGGAGGGCGGCCGCTCGGCACCACACCCTTCAAAAAAAAAAAAAACGGGGGGGGGGGGGGGGGGGGGGGAGTTTGGTAACCATATTGTTGTGTGTTGGTAGACTTTGTGAAAAGACATACTCCTTATTTTGCCTGCAAAAAAGTGCAAAAAGGTTTATAAATACAAAATACAAGCAGACTTGACTTTTAATTGAACCGAAGATGATATCGGTCTGACATTCATGGGCAGTTCCGGTTTTGCTGAATCGAACAAAGTTTTAATATTATTATTTTTAATAAAGATTTCAAGATATACGAAAAACAATAACGATGTTTGTAAAGTGATCCCCTAATGTCGGATAAATTTTTTGTTATTTCCATCTTCATCGAATGAATTGATCGCCAGCTAATAAAAATAGTTTCGTTTTTGTAAAGGCGGTGTATATATTATTTGGCACTCATAATAAATGATTTTAATGATAAACACTACCACTTCCGTTGTTTTTATAAGCGTTCATATCCCCCCCCCCCCAAAAAAAAAATCCAATTAATTAATGAAAAGTTTACAATTTTTTATAAAGAACTGCTAAATAAATAGAATGACAGAAATGACCGAAAGTAAAAATCGTCAGTTACAACCAATTATATCAACCGACGGAGGACAAAATATCAGACGATAGTGGAAACAAAAGACAGAATGACCGTTCTGATCACGTGACAAATTTGGCGCCAAATAAGTGAGGGTTTTTTCAATCGGAGATTGCCGAATCCGTAAAAAATAAAAATATTTTCATTGCTCAAATAAAATATAACTTTTATTGTGTCTATTAAACATACAAATGGATACAGATGTGGGACAAAATAAAGGCTATTAAAAATACTGTTTAATTACGTTACGGTAAATGTTTCGTCAGTTACTTTTTCGTACACAACGCGGCTTGTTTCCTTTGTGCAGACTGATCGTTGGGTTTTTTTGTGTGGAAAAAGTGTGCATTTGAAAATAGCGGAGATATGTGCTGGAAAATAAAGAGAGGCGCACAAAAATAAAGGAGGGTGGAGAACGTGAAAGGAGGGCGGCAAAATGGAATAGCAGGGCGGACCGCTTAAATGGAGCAGTGAGAACACTGATATTTGTATTGCGAGAACGAGGGTAATACATAAACGTAATATTTACACGTGAGTGTATCATGTTTACTATTATCCATATTATTACTGTTAATTTGTTTTTGCTAATAACAAGGGCCATCTCTAAATCTTTCTACCACAACTGGAAGGAGACGATGAAATGCACAGTCTGAGCTAGGACTGTTGAAGCGCTTTACCACTGGGTTACGTCCTGCCCTCCAGTCCAATAAGTGCCTCACAACAATGATAACCACTCTCCTGTCCGTCTTGTGCATCAGTGAAGCGCTTTACCACTGGGTTACGTCCTGCCCTCCAGTCCAATAAGTGCCTCACAACAATGATAACCACTCTCCTGTCCGTCTTGTGCATCAGTGAAGCGCTTTACCACTGGGTTACGTCCTGCCCTCCAGTCCAATAAGTGCCTCACAACAATGATAACCACTCTCCTGTCCGTCTTGTGCATCAGTGAAGCGCTTTACCACTGGGTTACGTCCTGCCCTCCAGTCCAATAAGTGCCTCACAACAATGATAACCACTCTCCTCTCCGTCTTGTGCATCAGTGAAGCGCTTTACCACTGGGTTACGTCCTGCCCTCCAGTCCAATAAGTGCCTCACAACAATGATAACCACTCTCCTCTCCGTCTTGTGCATCAGTGAAGCGCTTTACCACTGGGTTACGTCCTGCCCTCCAGTCCAATAAGTGCCTCACAACAATGATAACCACTCTCCCTCTCCGTCTTGTGCATCAGTGAAGCGCTTTACCACTGGGTTACGTCCTGCCCTCCAGTCCAATAAGTGCCTCACAACAATGATAACCACTCTCCTGTCCGTCTTGTGCATCAGTGAAGCGCTTTACCACTGGGTTACGTCCTGCCCTCCAGTCCAATAAGTGCCTCACAACAATGATAACCACTCTCCTGTCCGTCTTGTGCATCAGTGAAGCGCTTTACCACTGGGTTACGTCCTGCCCTCCAGTCCAATAAGTGCCTCACAACAATGATAACCACTCTCCTGTCCGTCTTGTGCATCAGTGAAGCGCTTTACCACTGGGTTACGTCCTGCCCTCCAGTCCAATAAGTGCCTCACAACAATGATAACCACTCTCCTGTCCGTCTTGTGCATCAGTGAAGCGCTTTACCACTGGGTTACGTCCTGCCCTCCAGTCCAATAAGTGCCTCACAACAATGATAACCACTCTCCTGTCCGTCTTGTGCATCAGTGAAGCGCTTTACCACTGGGTTACGTCCTGCCCTCCAGTCCAATAAGTGCCTCACAACAATGATAACCACTCTCCTGTCCGTCTTGTGCATCAGTGAAGCGCTTTACCACTGGGTTACGTCCTGCCCTCCAGTCCAATAAGTGCCTCACAACAATGATAACCACTCTCCTGTCCGTCTTGTGCATCAGTGAAGCGCTTTACCACTGGGTTACGTCCTGCCCTCCAGTCCAATAAGTGCCTCACAACAATGATAACCACTCTCCTGTCCGTCTTGTGCATCAGTGAAGCGCTTTACCACTGGGTTACGTCCTGCCCTCCAGTCCAATAAGTGCCTCACAACAATGATAACCACTCTCCTGTCCGTCTTGTGCATCAGTGAAGCGCTTTACCACTGGGTTACGTCCTGCCCTCCAGTCCAATAAGTGCCTCACAACAATGATAACCACTCTCCTGTCCGTCTTGTGCATCAGTGAAGCGCTTTACCACTGGGTTACGTCCTGCCCTCCAGTCCAATAAGTGCCTCACAACAATGATAACCACTCTCCTGTCCGTCTTGTGCATCAGTGAAGCGCTTTACCACTGGGTTACGTCCTGCCCTCCAGTCCAATAAGTGCCTCACAACAATGATAACCACTCTCCTGTCCGTCTTGTGCATCAGTGAAGCGCTTTACCACTGGGTTACGTCCTGCCCTCCAGTCCAATAAGTGCCTCACAACAATGATAACCACTCTCCTGTCCGTCTTGTGCATCAGTGAAGCGCTTTACCACTGGGTTACGTCCTGCCCTCCAGTCCAATAAGTGCCTCACAACAATGATAACCACTCTCCTGTCCGTCTTGTGCATCAGTGAAGCGCTTTACCACTGGGTTACGTCCTGCCCTCCAGTCCAATAAGTGCCTCACAACAATGATAACCACTCTCCTGTCCGTCTTGTGCATCAGTGAAGCGCTTTACCACTGGGTTACGTCCTGCCCTCCAGTCCAATAAGTGCCTCACAACAATGATAACCACTCTCCTGTCCGTCTTGTGCATCAGTGAAGCGCTTTACCACTGGGTTACGTCCTGCCCTCCAGTCCAATAAGTGCCTCACAACAATGATAACCACTCTCCTGTCCGTCTTGTGCATCAGTGAAGCGCTTTACCACTGGGTTACGTCCTGCCCTCCAGTCCAATAAGTGCCTCACAACAATGATAACCACTCTCCTGTCCGTCTTGTGCATCAGTGAAGCGCTTTACCACTGGGTTACGTCCTGCCCTCCAGTCCAATAAGTGCCTCACAACAATGATAACCACTCTCCTGTCCGTCTTGTGCATCAGTGAAGCGCTTTACCACTGGGTTACGTCCTGCCCTCCAGTCCAATAAGTGCCTCACAACAATGATAACCACTCTCCTGTCCGTCTTGTGCATCAGTGAAGCGCTTTACCACTGGGTTACGTCCTGCCCTCCAGTCCAATAAGTGCCTCACAACAATGATAACCACTCTCCTGTCCGTCTTGTGCATCAGTGAAGCGCTTTACCACTGGGTTACGTCCTGCCCTCCAGTCCAATAAGTGCCTCACAACAATGATAACCACTCTCCTGTCCGTCTTGTGCATCAGTGAAGCGCTTTACCACTGGGTTACGTCCTGCCCTCCAGTCCAATAAGTGCCTCACAACAATGATAACCACTCTCCTGTCCGTCTTGTGCATCAGTGAAGCGCTTTACCACTGGGTTACGTCCTGCCCTCCAGTCCAATAAGTGCCTCACAACAATGATAACCACTCTCCTGTCCGTCTTGTGCATCAGTGAAGCGCTTTACCACTGGGTTACGTCCTGCCCTCCAGTCCAATAAGTGCCTCACAACAATGATAACCACTCTCCTGTCCGTCTTGTGCATCAGTGAAGCGCTTTACCACTGGGTTACGTCCTGCCCTCCAGTCCAATAAGTGCCTCACAACAATGATAACCACTCTCCTGTCCGTCTTGTGCATCAGTGAAGCGCTTTACCACTGGGTTACGTCCTGCCCTCCAGTCCAATAAGTGCCTCACAACAATGATAACCACTCTCCTGTCCGTCTTGTGCATCAGTGAAGCGCTTTACCACTGGGTTACGTCCTGCCCTCCAGTCCAATAAGTGCCTCACAACAATGATAACCACTCTCCTGTCCGTCTTGTGCATCAGTGAAGCGCTTTACCACTGGGTTACGTCCTGCCCTCCAGTCCAATAAGTGCCTCACAACAATGATAACCACTCTCCTGTCCGTCTTGTGCATCAGTGAAGCGCTTTACCACTGGGTTACGTCCTGCCCTCCAGTCCAATAAGTGCCTCACAACAATGATAACCACTCTCCTCTCCGTCTTGTGCATCAGTGAAGCGCTTTACCACTGGGTTACGTCCTGCCCTCCAGTCCAATAAGTGCCTCACAACAATGATAACCACTCTCCTGTCCGTCTTGTGCATCAGTGAAGCGCTTTACCACTGGGTTACGTCCTGCCCTCCAGTCCAATAAGTGCCTCACAACAATGATAACCACTCTCCTGTCCGTCTTGTGCATCAGTGAAGCGCTTTACCACTGGGTTACGTCCTGCCCTCCAGTCCAATAAGTGCCTCACAACAATGATAACCACTCTCCTGTCCGTCTTGTGCATCAGTGAAGCGCTTTACCACTGGGTTACGTCCTGCCCTCCAGTCCAATAAGTGCCTCACAACAATGATAACCACTCTCCTGTCCGTCTTGTGCATCAGTGAAGCGCTTTACCACTGGGTTACGTCCTGCCCTCCAGTCCAATAAGTGCCTCACAACAATGATAACCACTCTCCTGTCCGTCTTGTGCATCAGTGAAGCGCTTTACCACTGGGTTACGTCCTGCCCTCCAGTCCAATAAGTGCCTCACAACAATGATAACCACTCTCCTGTCCGTCTTGTGCATCAGTGAAGCGCTTTACCACTGGGTTACGTCCTGCCCTCCAGTCCAATAAGTGCCTCACAACAATGATAACCACTCTCCTGTCCGTCTTGTGCATCAGTGAAGCGCTTTACCACTGGGTTACGTCCTGCCCTCCAGTCCAATAAGTGCCTCACAACAATGATAACCACTCTCCTGTCCGTCTTGTGCATCAGTGAAGCGCTTTACCACTGGGTTACGTCCTGCCCTCCAGTCCAATAAGTGCCTCACAACAATGATAACCACTCTCCTGTCCGTCTTGTGCATCAGTGAAGCGCTTTACCACTGGGTTACGTCCTGCCCTCCAGTCCAATAAGTGCCTCACAACAATGATAACCACTCTCCTGTCCGTCTTGTGCATCAGTGAAGCGCTTTACCACTGGGTTACGTCCTGCCCTCCAGTCCAATAAGTGCCTCACAACAATGATAACCACTCTCCTGTCCGTCTTGTGCATCAGTGAAGCGCTTTACCACTGGGTTACGTCCTGCCCTCCAGTCCAATAAGTGCCTCACAACAATGATAACCACTCTCCTGTCCGTCTTGTGCATCAGTGAAGCGCTTTACCACTGGGTTACGTCCTGCCCTCCAGTCCAATAAGTGCCTCACAACAATGATAACCACTCTCCTGTCCGTCTTGTGCATCAGTGAAGCGCTTTACCACTGGGTTACGTCCTGCCCTCCAGTCCAATAAGTGCCTCACAACAATGATAACCACTCTCCTGTCCGTCTTGTGCATCAGTGAAGCGCTTTACCACTGGGTTACGTCCTGCCCTCCAGTCCAATAAGTGCCTCACAACAATGATAACCACTCTCCTGTCCGTCTTGTGCATCAGTGAAGCGCTTTACCACTGGGTTACGTCCTGCCCTCCAGTCCAATAAGTGCCTCACAACAATGATAACCACTCTCCTGTCCGTCTTGTGCATCAGTGAAGCGCTTTACCACTGGGTTACGTCCTGCCCTCCAGTCCAATAAGTGCCTCACAACAATGATAACCACTCTCCTGTCCGTCTTGTGCATCAGTGAAGCGCTTTACCACTGGGTTACGTCCTGCCCTCCAGTCCAATAAGTGCCTCACAACAATGATAACCACTCTCCTCTCCGTCTTGTGCATCAGTGAAGCGCTTTACCACTGGGTTACGTCCTGCCCTCCAGTCCAATAAGTGCCTCACAACAATGATAACCACTCTCCTGTCCGTCTTGTGCATCAGTGAAGCGCTTTACCACTGGGTTACGTCCTGCCCTCCAGTCCAATAAGTGCCTCACAACAATGATAACCACTCTCCTGTCCGTCTTGTGCATCAGTGAAGCGCTTTACCACTGGGTTACGTCCTGCCCTCCAGTCCAATAAGTGCCTCACAACAATGATAACCACTCTCCTGTCCGTCTTGTGCATCAGTGAAGCGCTTTACCACTGGGTTACGTCCTGCCCTCCAGTCCAATAAGTGCCTCACAACAATGATAACCACTCTCCTGTCCGTCTTGTGCATCAGTGAAGCGCTTTACCACTGGGTTACGTCCTGCCCTCCAGTCCAATAAGTGCCTACAACAATGATAACCACTCTCCTGTCCGTCTTGTGCATCAGTGAAGCGCTTTACCACTGGGTTACGTCCTGCCCTCCAGTCCAATAAGTGCCTCACAACAATGATAACCACTCTCCTGTCCGTCTTGTGCATCAGTGAAGCGCTTTACCACTGGGTTACGTCCTGCCCTCCAGTCCAATAAGTGCCTCACAACAATGATAACCACTCTCCTGTCCGTCTTGTGCATCAGTGAAGCGCTTTACCACTGGGTTACGTCCTGCCCTCCAGTCCAATAAGTGCCTCACAACAATGATAACCACTCTCCTGTCCGTCTTGTGCATCAGTGAAGCGCTTTACCACTGGGTTACGTCCTGCCCTCCAGTCCAATAAGTGCCTCACAACAATGATAACCACTCTCCTGTCCGTCTTGTGCATCAGTGAAGCGCTTTACCACTGGGTTACGTCCTGCCCTCCAGTCCAATAAGTGCCTCACAACAATGATAACCACTCTCCTGTCCGTCTTGTGCATCAGTGAAGCGCTTTACCACTGGGTTACGTCCTGCCCTCCAGTCCAATAAGTGCCTCACAACAATGATAACCACTCTCCTGTCCGTCTTGTGCATCAGTGAAGCGCTTTACCACTGGGTTACGTCCTGCCCTCCAGTCCAATAAGTGCCTCACAACAATGATAACCACTCTCCTGTCCGTCTTGTGCATCAGTGAAGCGCTTTACCACTGGGTTACGTCCTGCCCTCCAGTCCAATAAGTGCCTCACAACAATGATAACCACTCTCCTGTCCGTCTTGTGCATCAGTGAAGCGCTTTACCACTGGGTTACGTCCTGCCCTCCAGTCCAATAAGTGCCTCACAACAATGATAACCACTCTCCTGTCCGTCTTGTGCATCAGTGAAGCGCTTTACCACTGGGTTACGTCCTGCCCTCCAGTCCAATAAGTGCCTCACAACAATGATAACCACTCTCCT
>NC_054713.1:688401-694494 GCF_016097555.1 Gigantopelta aegis | reverse complement strand
AGTCCAATAAGTGCCTCACAACAATGATAACCACTCTCCTGTCCGTCTTGTGCATCAGTGAAGCGCTTTACCACTGGGTTACGTCCTGCCCTCCAGTCCAATAAGTGCCTCACAACAATGATAACCACTCTCCTGTCCGTCTTGTGCATCAGTGAAGCGCTTTACCACTGGGTTACGTCCTGCCCTCCAGTCCAATAAGTGCCTCACAACAATGATAACCACTCTCCTGTCCGTCTTGTGCATCAGTGAAGCGCTTTACCACTGGGTTACGTCCTGCCCTCCAGTCCAATAAGTGCCTCACAACAATGATAACCACTCTCCTGTCCGTCTTGTGCTTCAGTCAAGCGCTTTACACTGGGTTACGTCCTGCCCTCCAGTCCAATAAGTGCCTCACAACAATGATAACCACTCTCCTGTCCGTCTTGTGCATCAGTGAAGCGCTTTACCACTGGGTTACGTCCTGCCCTCCAGTCCAATAAGTGCCTCACAACAATGATAACCACTCTCCTGTCCGTCTTGTGCTTCAGTCAAGCGCTTTACTACTGGGTTACGTCCTGCCCTCCAGTCCAATAAGTGCCTCACAACAATGATAACCACTCTCCTGTCCGTCTTGTGCTTCAGTGAAGCGCTTTACCACTGGGTTACGTCCTGCCCTCCAGTCCAATAAGTGCCTCACAACAATGATAACCACTCTCCTGTCCGTCTTGTGCTTCAGTCAAGCGCTTTACTACTGGGTTACGTCCTGCCCTCCAGTCCAATAAGTGCCTCACAACAATGATAACCACTCTCCTGTCCGTCTTGTGCTTCAGTGAAGCGCTTTACTACTGGGTTACGTCCTGCCCTCCAGTCCAATAAGTGCCTCACAACAATGATAACCACTCTCCTGTCCGTCTTGTGCTTCAGTGAAGCGCTTTACCACTGTCGTCCTGCCCTCCAGTCCAATAAGTGCCTCACAACAATGATAACCACTCTCCTGTCCGTCTTGTGCTTCAAGCGCTTTACTACTGGGTTACGTCCTGCCCTCCAGTCCAATAAGTGCCTCACAACAATGATAACCACTCTCCTGTCCGTCTTGTGCTTCAGTGAAGCGCTTTACCACTGGGTTACGTCCTGCCCTCCAGTCCAATAAGTGCCTCACAACAATGATAACCACTCTCCTGTCCGTCTTGTGCTTCAGTGAAGCGCTTTACCACTGGGTTACGTCCTGCCCTCCAGTCCAATAAGTGCCTCACAACAATGATAACCACTCTCCTGTCCGTCTTGTGCATCAGTGAAGCGCTTTACCACTGGGTTACGTCCTGCCCTCCAGTCCAATAAGTGCCTCACAACAATGATAACCACTCTCCTGTCCGTCTTGTGCTTCAGTGAAGCGCTTTACCACTGGGTTACGTCCTGCCCTCCAGTCCAATAAGTGCCTCACAACAATGATAACCACTCTCCTGTCTTGTGCGTCTTGTGCCCTCAGTGAAGCGCTTTACCACTGGGTTACGTCCTGCCCTCCCACTCTCCTGTCCGTCTTGTGCATCAGTGAAGCGCTTTACCACTGGGTTACATTTTGCCCTCCAGTCCAATAAGTGCCTCACAACAATGATAACCACTCTCCTGTCCGTCTTGTGCATCAGTGAAGCGCTTTACCACTGGGTTACGTCCTGCCCTCCAGTCCAATAAGTGCCTCACAACAATGATAACCACTCTCCTGTCCGTCTTGTGCTTCAGTGAAGCGCTTTACTACTGGGTTACGTCCTGCCCTCCAGTCCAATAAGTGCCTCACAACAATGATAACCACTCTCCTGTCCGTCTTGTGCTTCAGTGAAGCGCTTTACTACTGGGTTACGTCCTGCCCTCCAGTCCAATAAGTGCCTCACAACAATGATAACCACTCTCCTGTCCGTCTTGTGCATCAGTGAAGCGCTTTACCACTGGGTTACGTCCTGCCCTCCAGTCCAATAAGTGCCTCACAACAATGATAACCACTCTCCTGTCCGTCTTGTGCATCAGTGAAGCGCTTTACCACTGGGTTACGTCCTGCCCTCCAGTCCAATAAGTGCCTCACAACAATGATAACCACTCTCCTGTCCGTCTTGTGCATCAGTGAAGCGCTTTACCACTGGGTTACGTCCTGCCCTCCAGTCCAATAAGTGCCTCACAACAATGATAACCACTCTCCTGTCCGTCTTGTGCATCAGTGAAGCGCTTTACCACTGGGTTACGTCCTGCCCTCCAGTCCAATAAGTGCCTCACAACAATGATAACCACTCTCCTGTCCGTCTTGTGCATCAGTGAAGCGCTTTACCACTGGGTTACGTCCTGCCCTCCAGTCCAATAAGTGCCTCACAACAATGATAACCACTCTCCTGTCCGTCTTGTGCATCAGTGAAGCGCTTTACCACTGGGTTACGTCCTGCCCTCCAGTCCAATAAGTGCCTCACAACAATGATAACCACTCTCCTGTCCGTCTTGTGCATCAGTGAAGCGCTTTACCACTGGGTTACGTCCTGCCCTCCAGTCCAATAAGTGCCTCACAACAATGATAACCACTCTCCTGTCCGTCTTGTGCTTCAGTGAAGCGCTTTACCACTGGGTTACGTCCTGCCCTCCAGTCCAATAAGTGCCTCACAACAATGATAACCACTCTCCTGTCCGTCTTGTGCATCAGTGAAGCGCTTTACCACTGGGTTACGTCCTGCCCTCCAGTCCAATAAGTGCCTCACAACAATGATAACCACTCTCCTGTCCGTCTTGTGCATCAGTGAAGCGCTTTACCACTGGGTTACGTCCTGCCCTCCAGTCCAATAAGTGCCTCACAACAATGATAACCACTCTCCTGTCCGTCTTGTGCATCAGTGAAGCGCTTTACCACTGGGTTACGTCCTGCCCTCCAGTCCAATAAGTGCCTCACAACAATGATAACCACTCTCCTGTCCGTCTTGTGCATCAGTGAAGCGCTTTACCACTGGGTTACGTCCTGCCCTCCAGTCCAATAAGTGCCTCACAACAATGATAACCACTCTCCTGTCCGTCTTGTGCATCAGTGAAGCGCTTTACCACTGGGTTACGTCCTGCCCTCCAGTCCAATAAGTGCCTCACAACAATGATAACCACTCTCCTGTCCGTCTTGTGCATCAGTGAAGCGCTTTACCACTGGGTTACGTCCTGCCCTCCAGTCCAATAAGTGCCTCACAACAATGATAACCACTCTCCTGTCCGTCTTGTGCATCAGTGAAGCGCTTTACCACTGGGTTACGTCCTGCCCTCCAGTCCAATAAGTGCCTCACAACAATGATAACCACTCTCCTGTCCGTCTTGTGCTTCAGTGAAGCGCTTTACCACTGGGTTACGTCCTGCCCTCCAGTCCAATAAGTGCCTCACAACAATGATAACCACTCTCCTGTCCGTCTTGTGCTTCAGTCAAGCGCTTTACCACTGGGTTACGTCCTGCCCTCCAGTCCAATAAGTGCCTCACAACAATGATAACCACTCTCCTGTCCGTCTTGTGCATCAGTGAAGCGCTTTACCACTGGGTTACATTTTGCCCTCCAGTCCAATAAGTGCCTCACAACAATGATAACCACTCTCCTCTCCGTCTTGTGCATCAGTGAAGCGCTTTACCACTGGGTTACGTCCTGCCCTCCAGTCCAATAAGTGCCTCACAACAATGATAACCACTCTCCTCTCCGTCTTGTGCATCAGTGAAGCGCTTTACCACTGGGTTACGTCCTGCCCTCCAGTCCAATAAGTGCCTCACAACAATGATAACCACTCTCCTCTCCGTCTTGTGCATCAGTGAAGCGCTTTACCACTGGGTTACGTCCTGCCCTCCAGTCCAATAAGTGCCTCACAACAATGATAACCACTCTCCTGTCCGTCTTGTGCATCAGTGAAGCGCTTTACCACTGAGTTATATTTTGCCCTCCAGTCCAATAAGTGCCTCACAACAATGATAACCACTCTCCTCTCCGTCTTGTGCATCAGTGAAGCGCTTTACCACTGGGTTACATCCTGCCCTCCAGTCCAATAAGTGCCTCGCAACAATGATAACCACTCTCCTGTCCGTCTTGTGCATCAGTGAAGCGCTTTACCACTGGGTTACGTCCTGCCCTCCAGTCCAATAAGTGCCTCACAACAATGATAACCACTCTCCTGTCCGTCTTGTGCTGCAGTGTAGGAGGAATGTCCTCTGTGGGGACGGTGGGTTTCCTCTCTTGCTACACAGCTGTGTTCGATGGGTCATAGGATCTTCGTTTCGGGTATTTCAGAGTAATGAAAATATTCTTAATATTGACACTTTAAATGAGGGTGTTGATTACCTTGGTTTATTATTTTCAGTCGGAGGTGTTTAAAATAGTTCACGCACTACTGTGTCTGTAATTATTTTGGTTTATTATTTTCAGGAGGAGTTGTTTAAAATAGTTCACGCACTACTGTGTCTGTAATTATTTCGGTTTATTATTTTCAGGAGGAGGTGTTTAAAATAGTTCATGCACTACTGTGTCTGTAATTATTTTGGTTTATTATTTTCAGGAGGAGTTGTTTAAAATAGTTCACGCACTACTGTGTCTGTAATTATTTTGGTTTATTATTTACAGGAGGAGGTGTTTAAAATAGTTCACGCACTACTGTGTCTGTAATTATTTTGGTTTATTATTTTCAGGCGGAGGTGTTTAAAATAGTTCACGCACTGCTCGTGAACTCAGAAACCCGCGACACAGCAATGGGATATCTCAGTGAAGCTCTTAACAGAAATGCTAAACGTGCACAAATACAGGTGAGAACATCTTTCTTTTCACTTCTTCTTCCTTCCTTCCTTAAATGGATGTGCAGTAACAGTTGATGATAATATTAAGTGTTATAACTAGTAAATAAACGTGCAGTAACAGTTGATGATAATATTAAGTGTTATAAACTATTAAATGAATGTGCAGTAACAGTTGATGATAATATTAAGTGTTATAACTATTAAATGAATGTGCAGTAACAGTTGATGATAGTATTAAGTGTTATAACTATTAAATGAATGTGCAGTAACAGTTGATGATAGTATTAAGTGTTATAACTATTAAATGAATGTGCAGTAACAGTTGATGATAGTATTAAGTGTTATAACTATTAAATGAATGTGCAGTAACAGTTGATGATAGTATTAAGTGTTATAACTATTAAATGAACGTGCAGTAACAGTTGATGATAGTATTAAGTTTTATAACTATTAAATGAATGTGCAGTAACAGTTGATGATAATATTAAGTGTTATAATTATTTAATAAATGTGCAGTAACAGTTGATGATAGTATTAAGTGTTATAACTATTAAATGAATGTGCAGTAACAGTTGATGATAGTATTAAGTGTTATAACTATTAAATGAACGTGCAGTAACAGTTGATGATAATATTAAGTGTTATAACTATTAAATGAACGTGCAGTAACAGTTGATGATAATATTAAGTGTTATAACTATTAAATAAATGTGAAGTAACAGTTGATTATATTATTAAGTGTTATAACTATTAAATAAACATGCAGTAACAGTTGATGATAATATTAAGTGTTATAACTATTAACTAAACATGCAGTATCGAGTCACTGGACTGTTTGTAATATGACCGTGTATGTCCGCCATCAAGTAGCTGTAGTTTTAGATGTGCTGTGCTGTTAAATGAATGTACAGTAACAGTTGATGATAATATTAAGTGTTATAACTATTAAATAAACATGCAGTAACAGTTGATGATAATATTAAGTGTTATAACTATTAACTAAACATGCAGTATCGAGTGACTGGACTGTTTGTAATATGACCGTGTATGTCCGCCATCAAGTAGCTGTAGTTTTAGATGTGCTGTGCTGTTAACTAAACGTGCAGTATCGAGTGACTGGACTGTTTGTAATATGACCGTGTATGTCCGCCATCAAGTAGCTGTAGTTTTAGATGTGCTGTGCTGTTAACTAAACGTGCAGTATCGAGTGACTGGACTGTTTGTAATATGACCGTGTATGTCCGCCATCAAGTAGCTGTAGTTTTAGATGTGCTGTGCTGTTAACTAAACGTGCAGTATCGAGTGACTGGACTGTTTGTAATATGACCGTGTATGTC
>NC_054713.1:608401-683401 GCF_016097555.1 Gigantopelta aegis | reverse complement strand
TATGGCCCAGGTTTTTATTTTACAAATTTGAAACAGTCGACAAGCATAATAATTCGAAAAGAGTAGTCCATGGTGTGGTGGTAGCGGGTTTCCTTTCTAGTTATCTCTGTGGTCCGTAGTCATGTCTGACACCATATAACCGTAATTAAAATGTGTTCAGTGCATCATTGAAAAAAGGGGGTTGGGACGTAGTGCAGTGGTAAAGCACTTGCTTGATACGCCGTCGGTTTGGGATCGATCCCCATCAGTGGCCCATTGGGCTATTTCTCATTCCAGCCAGCGCACCACGACTGGTATATCAAAGGCTGTGGTGTGTGCTATCCTGTCTGTAGGATGGTACATATAAAAGATCCTTTCTTTCTTTTGTTTTCTGTCTTTAGTAATTGACCTAATAGGGGAATTCTAGTATCTGTCAGTGAAAACTTTTTATTCAGACACTACTGTACTAATACTATACATGTGAAAACTACTGCATTCTCTGAACAGGTTGATCCGTTTTATCCATTCCATCCTAATTCGCGAGTTGATGTGGAGTCGGAATCTCGTCTCAGCAAATCAGCACAGGAAGCCGAGGAGTGGATTAGTGAACTCAGTGAGTCAGATGATTTAGTTACATGTACACCAGATTCTAATTGTTTCACTATTCCTTGAAATAATTAATGACCGTAGACAATATATTTTTTTGTTTATTCCTTTAAAATTATAAATACATACATGTAAGTTTAAAATAGCATCATGTGTATCATCGTGATTCATCTTACTAGATTTTACTTGTGTTTCACCATTCCTTTAGTTATTAATTAATAACCTCAGATGATTTATTTACACATACATGTATGTTTAAAATATCTTTATGGGTATCATAGTGATTCGTCCAACCACATTTTAATTGTGTTTGACCATTCCATTAAACAATTAATGACCTTAGTTAAGATAAAGGTTGAAATATGCTTATGTCTTTAAGGAAACATTCCTTTCTTTTCCAAGTTACCCAAAAGTTTATTGCTATTAGGAACCCTAGACTTGGTGTAATGATTTCTTCTCACATATCTAAAATATGTCAAACCAATATTTCTTAAATGTTGTGTTCTCAGTGATGTGTGGTCGGTCTAGGATCAATCCCCGTTGGTGGGCCTCAAATTCCCATCTGTGGGATGGGGCATATAAAAGATCTCTTGCTATTAATAGAAAAATGTTGGGGTTTCCTCTGAAGACTACTAGTGGAAATTACCAAATATATGACATCCAATAGCAATGATTAATTAATCAATGTGCTCTATTGGTGTTCCAAATTAGGAACCCTAGATTTAGTGTAATGATTTTCTTCTGACATACATCTGAAATACCTGAAACTAAATTGCGTTCACTTGCTGTCGTCAGAGAAGAGTAAGAAGCCGCCATGGCACCAGGACATCAAGTTTCCCACCGAGTGTTTCTTCCTCACCCTCCACTGCCACCATCTGTCGATCACGCCCATCATCCGCAAGTACCAGCGGCGCCTGCGAGCCATCCGCGACCTCAATCGCATGGTGGACGAACTCGAGTCGGCCGAGAGTCAGTGGAAAATACTGTCGACCGCCGGGCGCAACAAGGAACTCATCAAGAAGTGGAAGTCACAGCTCCAGGTTGGTAGTTATGTAATATCTGTTTTTATTACCCACGTGGTTCAACGTAACAAGGAACTCATATAGAAGTGGAAGTCACAGCTCCAGGTTGGTAGTCATGTAATACTAGTATCTGTTTTTATTACCCACGTGGTTCAATGTAACAAGGAACTCATATAGAAGTGGAAGTCACAGCTCCAGGTTGGTAGTCATGTAATATCTGTTTTTATTACCCACGTGGTTCAAGGTAACAAGGAACTCATATAGAAGTGGAAGTCACAGCTCCAGGTTGGTAGTCATGTAATATCTGTTTTTATTACCCACGTGGTTCAACTTAACAAGGAACTCATATAGAAGTGGAAGTCACAGCTCCAGGTTGGTAGTTATGTAATATCTGTTTTTATTACCCACGTGGTTCAACTTAACAAGGAACTCATATAGAAGTGGAAGTCACAGCTCCAGGTTGGTAGTTATGTAATATCTGTTTTTATTACCCACGTGGTTCAACGCAACAAGGAACTCATATAGAAGTGGAAGTCACAGCTCCAGGTTGGTAGTTATGTAATATCTGTTTTTATTACCCACGTGGTTCAAGGTAACAAGGAACTCATATAGAAGTGGAAGTCACAGCTCCAGGTTGGTAGTTATGTAATATCTGTTTTTATTACCCACGTGGTTCATCCTAACAAGGAACTCATATAGAAGTGGAAGTCACAGCTCCAGGTTGGTAGTCATGTAATACTAGTATCTGTTTTTATTACCCACGTGGTTCAACGTAACAAGGAACTCATATAGAAGTGGAAGTCACAGCTCCAGGTTGGTAGTCATGTAATATCTGTTTTTATTACCCACGTGGTTCAACGCAACAAGGAACTCATATAGAAGTGGAAGTCACAGCTCCAGGTTGGTAGTTATGTAATATCTGTTTTTATTACCCACGTGGTTCAAGGTAACAAGGAACTCATATAGAAGTGGAAGTCACAGCTCCAGGTTGGTAGTTATGTAATATCTGTTTTTATTACCCACGTGGTTCATCGTAACAAGGAACTCATATAGAAGTGGAAGTCACAGCTCCAGGTTGGTAGTCATGTAATATCTGTTTTTATTACCCACGTGGTTCAACGTAACAAGGAACTCATATAGAAGTGGAAGTCACAGCTCCAGGTTGGTAGTCATGTAATATCTGTTTTTATTACCCACGTGGTTCAAGGTAACAAGGAACTCATATAGAAGTGGAAGTCACAGCTCCAGGTTGGTAGTTATGTAATATCTGTTTTTATTACCCACGTGGTTCAACGTAACAAGGAACTCATATAGAAGTGGAAGTCACAGCTCCAGGTTGGTAGTCATGTAATAATATCTGTTTTTATTACCCACGTGGTTCAACGTAACAAGGAACTCATATAGAAGTGGAAGTCACAGCTCCAGGTTGGTAGTCATGTAATATCTGTTTTTATTACCCACGTGGTTCAACGTAACAAGGAACTCATATAGAAGTGGAAGTCACAGCTCCAGGTTGGTAGTTATGTAATATCTGTTTTTATTACCCACGTGGTTCAACGCAACAAGGAACTCATATAGAAGTGGAAGTCACAGCTCCAGGTTGGTAGTTATGTAATATCTGTTTTTATTACCCACGTGGTTCAAGGTAACAAGGAACTCATATAGAAGTGGAAGTCACAGCTCCAGGTTGGTAGTCATGTAATATCTGTTTTTATTACCCACGTGGTTCAAGGTAACAAGGAACTCATATAGAAGTGGAAGTCACAGCTCCAGGTTGGTAGTCATGTAATATCTGTTTTTATTACCCACGTGGTTCAACTTAACAAGGAACTCATATAGAAGTGGAAGTCACAGCTCCAGGTTGGTAGTTATGTAATATCTGTTTTTATTACCCACGTGGTTCAAGGTAACAAGGAACTCATATAGAAGTGGAAGTCACAGCTCCAGGTTGGTAGTTATGTAATATCTGTTTTTATTACCCACGTGGTTCATCCTAACAAGGAACTCATATAGAAGTGGAAGTCACAGCTCCAGGTTGGTAGTCATGTAATACTAGTATCTGTTTTTATTACCCACGTGGTTCAACGTAACAAGGAACTCATATAGAAGTGGAAGTCACAGCTCCAGGTTGGTAGTCATGTAATATCTGTTTTTATTACCCACGTGGTTCAACGCAACAAGGAACTCATATAGAAGTGGAAGTCACAGCTCCAGGTTGGTAGTTATGTAATATCTGTTTTTATTACCCACGTGGTTCAACGTAACAAGGAACTCATATAGAAGTGGAAGTCACAGCTCCAGGTTGGTAGTTATGTAATATCTGTTTTTATTACCCACGTGGTTCAACGTAACAAGGAACTCATATAGAAGTGGAAGTCACAGCTCCAGGTTGGTAGTCATGTAATACTAGTATCTGTTTTTATTACCCACGTGGTTCAACGTAACAAGGAACTCATATAGAAGTGGAAGTCACAGCTCCAGGTTGGTAGTCATGTAATATCTGTTTTTATTACCCACGTGGTTCAACGTAACAAGGAACTCATATAGAAGTGGAAGTCACAGCTCCAGGTTGGTAGTCATGTAATATCTGTTTTTATTACCCACGTGGTTCAACTTAACAAGGAACTCATATAGAAGTGGAAGTCACAGCTCCAGGTTGGTAGTTATGTAATATCTGTTTTTATTACCCACGTGGTTCAACGTAACAAGGAACTCATATAGAAGTGGAAGTCACAGCTCCAGGTTGGTAGTTATGTAATATCTGTTTTTATTACCCACGTGGTTCAACGTAACAAGGAACTCATATAGAAGTGGAAGTCACAGCTCCAGGTTGGTAGTCATGTAATATCTGTTTTTATTACCCACGTGGTTCAACGTAACAAGGAACTCATATAGAAGTGGAAGTCACAGCTCCAGGTTGGTAGTTATGTAATATCTGTTTTTATTACCCACGTGGTTCAACGTAACAAGGAACTCATATAGAAGTGGAAGTCACAGCTCCAGGTTGGTAGTCATGTAATACTAGTATCTGTTTTTATTACCCACGTGGTTCAACGTAACAAGGAACTCATATAGAAGTGGAAGTCACAGCTCCAGGTTGGTAGTCATGTAATATCTGTTTTTATTACCCACGTGGTTCAACGTAACAAGGAACTCATATAGAAGTGGAAGTCACAGCTCCAGGTTGGTAGTTATGTAATATCTGTTTTTATTACCCACGTGGTTCAACGTAACAAGGAACTCATATAGAAGTGGAAGTCACAGCTCCAGGTTGGTAGTTATGTAATATCTGTTTTTATTACCCACGTGGTTCAACGTAACAAGGAACTCATATAGAAGTGGAAGTCACAGCTCCAGGTTGGTAGTCATGTAATATCTGTTTTTATTACCCACGTGGTTCAACGTAACAAGGAACTCATATAGAAGTGGAAGTCACAGCTCCAGGTTGGTAGTTGTAATATTGTTTTTATTACCCACGTGGTTCAACGTAACAAGGAACTCATATAGAAGTGGAAGTCACAGCTCCAGGTTGGTAGTTATGTAATATCTGTTTTTATTACCCACGTGGTTCAACGTAACAAGGAACTCATATAGAAGTGGAAGTCACAGCTCCAGGTTGGTAGTTATGTAATATCTGTTTTTATTACCCACGTGGTTCAACGTAACAAGGAACTCATATAGAAGTGGAAGTCACAGCTCCAGGTTGGTAGTCATGTAATATCTGTTTTTATTACCCACGTGGTTCAACGTAACAAGGAACTCATATAGAAGTGGAAGTCACAGCTCCAGGTTGGTAGTTATGTAATATCTGTTTTTATTACCCACGTGGTTCAACGTAACAAGGAACTCATATAGAAGTGGAAGTCACAGCTCCAGGTTGGTAGTTATGTAATATCTGTTTTTATTACCCACGTGGTTCAACGTAACAAGGAACTCATATAGAAGTGGAAGTCACAGCTCCAGGTTGGTAGTTATGTAATATCTGTTTTTATTACCCACGTGGTTCAACGTAACAAGGAACTCATATAGAAGTGGAAGTCACAGCTCCAGGTTGGTAGTCATGTAATACTAGTATCTGTTTTTATTACCCACGTGGTTCAACGTAACAAGGAACTCATATAGAAGTGGAAGTCACAGCTCCAGGTTGGTAGTTATGTAATATCTGTTTTTATTACCCACGTGGTTCAACGTAACAAGCAACTCATATAGAAGTGGAAGTCACAGCTCCAGGTTGGTAGTTATGTAATATCTGTTTTTATTACCCACGTGGTTCAACTTAACAAGGAACTCATATAGAAGTGGAAGTCACAGCTCCAGGTTGGTAGTTATGCAATATCAGGGTTTTTGGGGTTTTTTTCCATGATTGGTATATCAACAGCTGTGGTATGCACTGTCCTGTCTGTGGGGTGGTGCATATAAAAGATCCCTTGCTGCTAATGAAAAAATGTAAACATCTTTTCCCAACTAAACTTATGTGTGTTAGCGGTAGTGATGTCTGTAGTGACGTCATGGCCTACGATGGTTTTACGATTTTATAATGATAAGATAGCTTTGAACATTCCTGGGCTGGTCATTGCCTAGGAGCAGCCAGTCGAATGTTTTTAAATTGTTATCACATGTATATGTTTTAACAGTATGTGTTCTAAAAAGTGAGAAATGATGTTATCTCGCCTTCATGTAAAATTCTTTAATCTCATTGGTTGTTTGCCGTTGAACAAATTCCTTATCCCCCTGTGGGCGGAGCCAAATTCTCTTATACCCGTCTGTAATTTCCAACAGTTTCCAGCCGCCCCAGTTAATGCTAAAGTAATAATTAGATTATAAATAACATTGATAATCAATCAAGTATACACAATTAATTTTATTTTTCCTATAAAATACACTATTTTAATACTTTTAAAAGCTGCAATGTTGAACTT
This sequence comes from Gigantopelta aegis, assembly GCF_016097555.1. Taxonomy (NCBI): domain Eukaryota; kingdom Metazoa; phylum Mollusca; class Gastropoda; order Neomphalida; family Peltospiridae; genus Gigantopelta; species Gigantopelta aegis. Next base: position 676,875 of record NC_054713.1, on the reverse strand, counting down.
TGCCACCTAATTACGGTTGTGGTGTTATTGTATTAATGCACGATTAGCAACAGTTGTTTTTTTCGTTTTTTATTTTTAATATATTTATTTTTTTACTACATACATTTCTGATAAAAAAAAAAAGTGTTTTTTTATTTTGGTTATTAATATCTGTTTCAGACAATTTCGTATTACAAACATTTGAAGTTAAAAACTTGTTTATCGATTGAACTATTTTTCGTCACTGGCAAGTGGTTTCGTTCGCGTCCGCGTGGTACGGCTCCGTTAATAAATTGTTAACAATTATTGTCTGGCGTTATTTTGATTATTTGGCTATATGGTTTAACATGTCGGCAAGATAAATTCGTTGTAGAAGCATCTCTCGGGGTATATGGCTTTTTATGTACCCTCTGTGTGCTCTTTTACCCCCTCGCCTTCGGCTCGAGGTAAAAGAACACACAGAGGGTACGTAAAAAGCCATATACCCCTCGTGATGCTTCTACAACTTATATTGTCACCAACAGGTGTGTAAGAAAGTGTAATTCGTCTATTCACAGAGACTACAGAAGGGCAAGCTGTGCGCGGACGCGGGCGTCTTGGATCACACGATGTTACGACGCTGTCTCCATTTCTACACCCAGGTGGCCCACTTCATACTGAGGGCAGCCGATCCACAGAATCATGGGTAATTTAGTTATTTATCTGTCGTCATGACAGCCAGGATGTTACGAGCTGTCTTCATACTGAGGGCAGCCGATCCATACACATTGTCTGTCTGTCCGTCCGTCTGTCTCACATATAGTTTTCCAGATGTTTTTTTCCCAATGCCTTAAGCTATTGAGCTGAAATTATGTGTATAGTTTTATCATGTACTGTTACATATCAAGTTTAACTTTAATGGGGAATTATGGCCCTCATACATTGTACATAGGAGATATGATTTCTTTTTCAGGCTTTTGTTTTTCATGATGCATAAAGATATCGATCTGAAATTTGTGCATAACTTTATCATGTACTGTTACAGATCAAGTTTAACTTTAAAGGAGATTTAATAATTTTGTCACTGAGTTATGGCCCTTGAACCTAGGAGATAGGAAAGGTTTTTGGGCCTTTTACACAACACACCACCATTTGGTGTGTCAGTACTTTCTGTAGCAGCTTAATATAGTCTGGTTTAGGAAATAGTTCCTCATAAACCAAATACTACAAAATTCTGATATGCTTTTTGAAATGTTTCTTTGATGATAACATGTAAGTTGACCCCTGTAGTATTTAAACAACCCATTGGCTTGAAGTTACTTGTTACATGTAGTACTAACTGATAACAACTGTGCAAGTGGTATAGTGCCACTTATATAACAGCAACACAAGGCGGTACTTGGGCATGGTGGCTGTTAACTGAAATATTTTGTCATCGACCTATGTTGATTTATTACACGGTACTTGTCAGTTGAGAGCACTACCTAAAGTTAGTACCATAGAAATCTCTTGGCCCCTAACCAGTTATTAAACAATGTGCTGGGGTGTTGTTACTCATTCCTTTCCTTTCTTTAGTGTTACGTATTTTCATTGTTTATTGTTTGCAGATCCAAGTTGCCGCTGTCCACAGAAATACCTATGCAATTTGCCGCACTGCCCGAGTTCTATGTAGAGGACATTGCAGATTTCCTGCTGTTTGTTCTACAGTAAGTACTCTGTTAATATCTTACTGTGTCAGGAATCGGGTATCTGTTATTACATTGTTTGTAAGGAATGGGATAGCTCTGTTATTACATTGTTTGTAAGGAATCGGATAGCTCTGTTATTACATTGTTTGTAAGGAATCGGATAGCTCTGTTATTACATTGTTTGTAAGGAATCGGATAGCTCTGTTATTACATTGTTTGTAAGGAATCGGATAGCTCTGTTATTACATTGTAAGGAATCAGATAGCTCTGTTATTACATTGTTTGTAAGGAACTGAACTCTGATATCTGTATTAGTACGATGTAAGGAATTGCCCTCTGATATCTGTATTAGTACGGCGTGAGTAAGGAATTGCTGTATTAGTACGACGTAAGGAATTGCCCTCTGATATCTGTATTAGTACGTGAGTAAGGAATTGCCCTCTGATATCTGTATTAGTACGACGTGAGTAAGGAATTGCCCTCTGATATCTGTATTAGTATGACGTGAGTAAGGAATTGCCCTCTGATATCTGTATTAGTACGGTGTGAGTAAGGAATTGCCCTCTAATATCTGTATTAGTACGGTGTGAGTAAAGAATTGCCCTCTGATATCTGTATTAGTACGGTGTGAGTAAGGAATTGCCCTCTGATATCTGTATTAGTACGGTGTGAGTAAGGAATTGCCCTCTGATATCTGTATTAGTACAGTGTGAGTAAGGAATTGCCCTCTGATATCTGTGAGTAAGGAATTGCCCTCTGATATCTGTATTAGTACGGCGTAAGGAATTGCCCTCTGATATCTGTATTAGTACGGCGTGAGTAGGAATTGCCCTCTGATATCTGTTAGTACAGTGTGAGTAAGGAATTGCCCTCTGATATCTGTATTAGTACGACGTGAGTAAGGAATTGCCCTCTGATATCTGTATTAGTACGGTGTGAGTAAGGAATTGCCCTCTGATATCTGTAAACATAGATTTGATTTTGAAAAGCTTTCTGTTTGTGATATACTTTGTTTCTAAAAGTTTATGTGTTTTCCATATCTGAAGTAAAGTCTGATATTTGTGTGTAACTGCATAACGTGTGCTGGGTTGTTTTATATAAACATTCCTTTCCTTCTCTCAGTCATTCATTATTTCATACTTCACCTTTGTTTAAAAAATACCACACTTGGTGGTGTAGTGGTTAAGCCATCAGACTTAAGGCTGGTAGGTACTAGGTTCGCAACCCAGTACCAGCTCCCATCAAGAGTAAGTTTAACGACTCAGTGGGTAGGTGTAAGGCCACTACATTGTTTGTGTATCCAGGTACATGGGTTTAAAATGTTTTATATAAACCTTCCTTTCTTCTGTGACAGGTACATGCCCCAGATCGTGGACGACCCCGGAACTAACCTTCCTTTCTTCTGTGACAGGTACATGCCCCAGATCGCGGACTAACCTTCCTTTCTTCTGTGACAGGTACATGCCCCAGATCGCGGACTAACCTTCCTTTCTTCTGTGACAGGTACATGCCCCAGATGGTGGACGACCCCGGGACTAATCTTCCTTTCTTCTGTGACAGGTACATGCCCCAGATCGTGGATGACCCTGGGACTAACCTTCCTTTCTTCTGTGACAGGTACATGCCCCAGATCACGGACTAACCTTCCTTTCTTCTGTGACAGGTACATGCCCCAGATCACGGACTAACCTTCCTTTCTTCTGTGACATGTACATGCCACAGATGGTGGACTAACCTTCCTTTCTTCTGTGACAGGTACATGCCCCAGATCGTGGACTAACCTTCCTTTCTTCTGTGACAGGTACATGCCCCAGATCGTGGATGACCCCGGGACTAACCTTCCTTTCTTCTGTGACAGGTACATGCCCCAGATCACGGACTAACCTTCCTTTCTTCTGTGACAGGTACATGCCACAGATGGTGGACTAACCTTCCTTTCTTCTGTGACAGGTACATGCCCCAGATCGTGGACTAACCTTCCTTTCTTCTGTGACAGGTACATGCCCCAGATCGTGGATGACCCCGGGACTAACCTTCCTTTCTTCTGTGACAGGTACATGCTCCAGATCGTGGACGACCCCGGGACTAACCTTCTTTTCTTCTGTGACAGGTACATGCCCCAGATCGCGGACTAACCTTCCTTTCTTCTGTGACAGGTACATGCTCCAGATTGTGGACGACCCTGGGACTAACCTTCCTTTCTTCTGTGACAGGTACATGCCCCCGATGACAGGTACATGCCCAAATCGTGGACGACCCCTGGACTAACCTTCCTTTCTTCTGTGACAGGTACATGCCCCAGATCATGGACTAACCTTCCTTTCTTCTGTGACAGGTACATGCCCCAGATCGTGGACTAACCTTCCTTTCTTCTGTGGCAGGTACATGCCCCAGATCGTGGACTAACCTTCCTTTCTTCTGTGACAGGTACATGCCCCAGATCGTGGTCTGACCTTCCTTTCTTCTGTGGCAGGTACATGCCCCAGATCGTGGACGACCCCAGGACTAACCTTCCTTTCTTCTGTGACAGGTACATGCCCCAGATCACGGACTAACCTTCCTTTCTTCTGTGACAGGTACATGCCACAGATGGTGGACTAACCTTCCTTTCTTCTGTGACAGGTACATGCCCCAGATGGTGGACGACCCCGGGACTAACCTTCCTTTCTTCTGTGACAGGTACATGCCCCAGATCGTGGACGACCCCAGGACTAACCTTCCTTTCTTCTGTGACAGGTACATGCCCCAGATCACAGACTAACCTTCCTTTCTTCTGTGACAGGTACATGCCCCAGATGGTGGACTAACCTTCCTTTCTTCGGTGACAGGTACATGCCCCAGATGGTGGACTAACCTTCCTTTCTTCTGTGACAGGTACATGCCCCAGATGGTGGATTAACCTTCCTTTCTTCTGTCACAGGTACATGCCCCAGATGGTGGACTAACCTTCCTTTCTTCTGTCACAGGTACATGCCCCAGATCGTGGACTAACCTTCCTTTCTTCTGTGACAGGTACATGCCCCAGATGGTGGACTAACCTTCCTTTCTTCTGTGACAGGTACATGCCCCAGATGGTGGACTAACCTTCCTTTCTTCTGTGACAGGTACATGCCCCAGATCGTGGACTAACCTTCCTTTCTTCTGTGACAGGTACATGCCCCAGATCGTGGACGACCCCGGGACTAACCTTCCTTTCTTCTGTGACAGGTACATGCCCCAGATCGTGGACTAACCTTCCTTTCTTCTGTGACAGGTACATGCTCCAGATCGTGGACGACCCTGGGACTAACCTTCCTTTCTTCTGTGACAGGTACATGCCCCCTGTGACAGGTACATGCCCAAATCGTGGACGACCCCTGGACTAACCTTCCTTTCTTCTGTGACAGGTACATGCCCCAGATGGTGGACTAACCTTTCTTTCTTCTGTGACAGGTACATGCCCCAGATCGTGGACTAACCTTCCTTTCTTCTGTGACAGGTACATGCCCCAGATCGTGGACGACCCCGGGACTAACCTTCCTTTCTTCTGTGACAGGTACATGCCCCAGATCGTGGACTAACCTTCCTTTCTTCTGTGACAGGTACATGCTCCAGATCGTGGACGACCCTGGGACTAACCTTCCTTTCTTCTGTGACAGGTACATGCCCCCTGTGACAGGTACATGCCCAAATCGTGGACGACCCCTGGACTAACCTTGCTTTCTTCTGTGACAGGTACATGCCCCAGATCGTGGACTAACCTTCCTTTCTTCTGTGACAGGTACATGCCCCAGTTCGTGGACTAACCTTCCTTTCTTCTGTGACAGGTACATGCCCCCTGTGACAGGTACATGCCCAAATTGTGGACGACCCCTGGACTAACCTTCCTTTCTTCTGTGACAGGTACATGCCCCAGATCGTGGACTAACCTTCCTTTCTTCTGTGACAGGTACATGCCCCAGATCGTGGACTAACCTTCCTTTCTTCTGTGAAAGGTACATGCCCCAGATCGTGGATGACCCCGGGACTAACCTTCTTTCTTCTGTGGCAGGTACATGCCCCAGATCGTGGACTAACCTTCCTTTCTTCTGTGACAGGTACATGCCCCAGATCGTGGACTAACCTTTCTTTCTTCTGTGGCAGGTACATGCCCCAGATCGTGGAACCTTCCTTTCTTCTGTGGCAGGTACATGCCCCAGATCGTGGAACCTTCCTTTCTTCTGTGGCAGGTACATGCCCCAGATCGTGGTCTGACCTTCCTTTCTTCTGTGGCAGGTACATGCCCCAGATCGTGGACTAACCTTCCTTTCTTCTGTGGCAGGTACATGCCCCAGATCATGGACTAACCTTCCTTTCTTCTGTGGCAGGTACATGCCCCAGATCGTGGACTAACCTTCCTTTCTTCTGTGACAGGTACATGCCCCAGATCGTGGACTAACCTTCCTTTCTTCTGTGACAGGTACATGCCCCAGATCGTGGACTAACCTTCCTTTCTTCTGTGACAGGTACATGCCCCAGATCGTGGATGACCCCGGGACGAGCCGGATCCTGCAGCTGTTGGTTGTGATGGTCTGCAGCTCATACATCTTCAACCCGTACCTGAACGCCAAGTTGGTCGAGGTGATGTTCGTCCTGCAGCCAGCCGTCCAGCCGCGCGCCGAGAAACTCAACGAGGCCCTGCTCATGCACCCCCTCGCCATAGACTTCCTGGTGCCCGCCCTCATGCAGTTCTACACAGGTAAATACGCACCCCCTCTATACAGGTAAACAATCACCCCCTCGCCATAGACTTCCTGGTGCCCGCCCTCATACAGTTTTACACAGGTAAACACAACCCCCTCTATACAGGTAAACATGCACCCCTCTGTACAGGTAAACAAGCACCCCTCTATACAGGTAAACATGCACCCCCTCGCCATAGACTTCCTGGTGCCCGCTCTCATGCAGTTCTACACAGGTAAACATTCACCCCTCTATACAGGTAAACATGCACCCCCTCGCCATCGACTTCCTGGTGCCCGCTCTTATACAGTGTTACACAGGTAAACACGCACCCCCTCTATACAGGTGAACATGCACCCCCTCTATACAGGTAAACATGCACCCCCTCTATACAGGTAAACATGCACCCCCTCCCCATCGACTTCCTGATGTCCGCCCTCATGCAGTTTTACACAGGTAAACACGCACCCCCTCTATACAGGTGAACATGCACCCCCTCTATACAGGTGAACATGCACCCCCTCTATACAGGTAAACATGCACCCCCTCTATACAGGTAAACATGCACCCCCCTCGCCATCGACTTCCTGGTGTCCGCCCTCATGCAGTTTTACACAGGTAAACATGCACCCCCTCGCCATCGACTTCCTGGTACCTGCCCTCATGCAGTTCTACACAGGTAAACAAGCACCCCTTCTATACAGGTAGACATGCACCCCCTCGCCATCAACTTCCTGGTACTTGCCCTCATGTAGTTCTACATAGGTAAACACTCACCCCCTCGCCATCGACTTCCTGGTGCCCACCCTCATGCAGTTCTACACAGGTAAACATTCACCCCTCTATACAGGTAAACATGCACCCCCTCGCCATCGACTTCCTGGTGCCCACCCTCATGCAGTTCTACACAGGTAAACAATCACCCCTCTATACAGGTAAACATGCACCCCCTCACCATTGACTTGCTGGTGCACACCCTCATGCAGTTCTACACAGGTAAACATTCACCCCCTCTATATAGGTAAACATGCACCCCCTCGCCATCAACTTCCTGGTCCCCGCCCTCATACAGTTATGCACAGGTAAACATGCACCCCCTTTATACAGGTAAACATGCACACCCTCACCATCAACTTCCTGGTCCCCACCCTCGTACAGTTATGCACAGGTAAACATGCACCCCCTTTATACAGGTAAACATGCACACCCTCACCAACTTTTTTGTATGTAATGACTGGCACCTAATTTGAGATAGATATTTGTTATGATTGTCTGTTTTTTGAGGGAGGTTTATGTAGTTATTGTAAAGTTATTTTTATAAAGCTACACCTATATATATATTCAGAATTGTGATATTTGTTGTTGTACAGAGATCGAGACGACGGGAGCGAGTAGTGAGTTCTACGACAAGTTCACGATCCGCTATCACCTCAGTATTATCTTCAAGACCATGTGGACAATACCCGCACATCAGATGAAAATGATATCAGAGGCCAAGTGAGTATCAGATAATTATGGAATGATATCAGAGGCCAAGTGAGTATCAGGTAATTATAGAATGATATCAGAAGCCAAGTGAGTATCAGATAATTATGGAATAATATCCGAGGCCAAGTGAGTATCAGATAATTATAGAATGATATCGGAGGCCAAGTGAGTATCAGAGAACATTATAAAATGATATCGGAGGCCAAGTGAGTATCAGAGATCATTAAAGAATTATATTGGAGGCCAAGTGAGTATCAGAGATCATTATAAAATGATATCAGAGGCCAAGTGAGTATCAGAGATCATTATAAAATGATATCGGAGGCCAAGTGAGTATCAGAGATAATTATAAAATGATATCGGAGGCCAAGTGAGTATCAGAGATAGTTATAGAATGATATCGGAGGCCAAGTGAGTGTGAGATAGTTATAGAATGATATCGGAGGCCAAGTGAGTGTGAGATAGTTATAGAATGATATCGGAGGCCAAGTGAGTATCAGAGATAATTATAAAATGATATCGGAGGCCAAGTGAGTATCAGAGATAGTTATAGAATGATATCGGAGGCCAAGTGAGTATCAGAGATAGTTATAGAATGATATCGGAGGCCAAGTGAGTATCAGAGATAGTTATAGAATGATATCGGAGGCCAAGTGAGTGTGAGATAGTTATAGAATGATATCGGAGGCCAAGTGAGTGTGAGATAGTTATAGAATGATATCGGAGGCCAAGTGAGTATCAGAGATCATTATAAAATGATATCGGAGGCCAAGTGAGTATCAGAGATAATTATAAAATGATATCGGAGGCCAAGTGAGTATCAGAGATAGTTATAGAATGATATCGGAGGCCAAGTGAGTGTGAGATAGTTATAGAATGATATCGGAGGCCAAGTGAGTATCAGAGATAATTATAAAATGATATCGGAGGCCAAGTGAGTATCAGAGATAGTTATAGAATGATATCGGAGGCCAAGTGAGTATCAGAGATAGTTATAGAATGATATCGGAGGCCAAGTGAGTATCAGAGATAGTTATAGAATGATATCGGAGGCCAAGTGAGTGTGAGATAGTTATAGAATGATATCGGAGGCCAAGTGAGTGTGAGATAGTTATAGAATGATATCGGAGGCCAAGTGAGTATCAGAGATCATTATAAAATGATATCGGAGGCCAAGTGAGTATCAGAGATAATTATAAAATGATATCGGAGGCCAAGTGAGTATCAGAGATAGTTATAGAATGATATCGGAGGCCAAGTGAGTGTGAGATAGTTATAGAATGATATCGGAGGCCAAGTGAGTGTGAGATAGTTATAGAATGATATCGGAGGCCAAGTGAGTATCAGAGATAATTATAAAATGATATCGGAGGCCAAGTGAGTATCAGAGATAGTTATAGAATGATATCGGAGGCCAAGTGAGTATCAGAGATAGTTATAGAATGATATCGGAGGCCAAGTGAGTATCAGAGATAGTTATAGAATGATATCGGAGGCCAAGTGAGTGTGAGATAGTTATAGAATGATATCGGAGGCCAAGTGAGTGTGAGATAGTTATAGAATGATATCGGAGGCCAAGTGAGTATCAGAGATAGTTATAGAATGATATCGGAGGCCAAGTGAGTGTGAGATAGTTATATAATGATATCGGAGGCCAAGTGAGTGTGAGATAGTTATAGAATGATATCGGAGGCCAAGTGAGTGTGAGATAGTTATAGAATGATATCGGAGGCCAAGTGAGTATCAGAGATAGTTATAGAATGATATCAGAGGCCAAGTGAGTATCAGAGATCATTATAAAATGATATCGGAGGCCAAGTGAGTATCAGAGATAATTATAAAATGATATCGGAGGCCAAGTGAGTGTGAGATAGTTATAGAATGATATCGGAGGCCAAGTGAGTATCAGAGATAGTTATAGAATGATATCGGAGGCCAAGTGAGTGTGAGATAGTTATAGAATGATATCGGAGGCCAAGTGAGTGTGAGATAGTTATAGAATGATATCGGAGGCCAAGTGAGTATCAGAGATAGTTATAGAATGATATCGGAGGCCAAGTGAGTGTGAGATAGTTATAGAATGATATCGGAGGCCAAGTGAGTGTGAGATAGTTATAGAATGATATCGGAGGCCAAGTGAGTATCAAAGATAGTTATAGAATGATATCGGAGGCCAAGTGAGTGTGAGATAGTTATAGAATGATATCCGAGGCAAAGTGAGTATCAGAGATAGTTATAGAATGATATCGGAGGCCAAGTGAGTATCAGAGATAGTTATAGAATGATATCGGAGGCCAAGTGAGTATCAGAGATAGTTATAGAATGATATCGGAGGCCAAGTGAGTGTGAGATAGTTATAGAATGATATCGGAGGCCAAGTGAGTGTGAGATAGTTATAGAATGATATCGGAGGCCAAGTGAGTGTGAGATAGTTATAGAATGATATCGGAGGCCAAGTGAGTATCAGAGATAGTTATAGAATGATATCGGAGGCCAAGTGAGTGTGAGATAGTTATAGAATGATATCGGAGGCCAAGTGAGTGTGAGATAGTTATAGAATGATATCGGAGGCCAAGTGAGTGTGAGATAGTTATAGAATGATATCGGAGGCCAAGTGAGTATCAGAGATAGTTATAGAATGATATCGGAGGCCAAGTGAGTGTGAGATAGTTATAGAATGATATCCGAGGCAAAGTGAGTATCAGAGATAGTTATAGAATGATATCGGAGGCCAAGTGAGTATCAGAGATAGTTATAGAATGATATCGGAGGCCAAGTGAGTGTGAGATAGTTATAGAATGATATCGGAGGCCAAGTGAGTATCAGAGATAGTTATAGAATGATATCGGAGGCCAAGTGAGTGTGAGATAGTTATAGAATGATATCCGAGGCAAAGTGAGTGTGAGATAATTATAAAATGATATCCGAGGCAAAGTGAGTATCAGAGATAATTATCACCTGTTAATTTGTCTTGATCAGATGAAGTATTTTAGCATGTTACTTAAAAACAATTCATATTTGCATTATTATTGCTGACTCGTTTAAAAGTGGAAGTTTAAATTATATAATTTATATAAACTTTAAGATAAATAAAATATATTAAATGAGGTCTAATAAAAAAAGTTGTCGGCCTAACTAGGAAGGCATCTGCTTACATGATGTGATTATGCAACATGATGGCTAACTATCCGGTACATAGCAAAAAATAATTCAAAACATTGTGATAAATGTGCTGTCTGTGATGAAGATTTCACGAAAGATGTGTTGTTCCGTCACGACAGTGCATCTGCTCAGAAGTCGGTGGTTGGTATGGCTGCACAGTCAGGGATGTATCCCAGTGGTACAGCATTCGCCTGATGTATGGTCAGTCTAGGGTCGATCCCAGTCATTGGGCCCTTTGAGCTATTTCTTGTTGTAGCCAGTGCTACACAGTTTGCCATGGTATGTGTTATCCTGTCTGTGGGATGCTGCATATAAAAGATCCCTTGCTGCTAATCGGAAAGAGTAGCCCATTGCATGATTGCAGCAGATGTTTTTCTCAATATCTGTGTGGTCCTTAACCATATGTCTGATGCCATATAACCATAATTAAAATGGCTTAGTGTGTCCTTAAATAAAACATTCCTTGCTTCCATGGCTGCACTGCTTGACTGTGGCTCTTCAGCTCTTCAGTCACATGTCTCTTCCTGCTGACAATGATTTTCACTGATTCAAAAATGTAATGTTTTCTCTCTTGTTGTTTTCCAGCAAAGGCAAACAGTTTGTGAAGTTTGTCAACATGCTGATGAATGACACCACGTTTCTACTGGACGAGAGTCTTGACTGTCTTAAACGCATTCACGAGGTCCAGGAGATGATGGATAACTCCACCCAGTGGGAGGCGCAGACCAAGGTATGTTATATAACTCCGACCACTATCTTAAACACATTCACGAGGTCCAGGAGATGATAGATAACTCCACCCAGTGGGAGGCGCAGACCAAGGTATGTTATATAACTCCGCCCACTGTTTGGAGACGCATTCACAAGGTCTAGGAGATGATGGATAACTCTGCCCAGTGGGAGGTGCAGACCAAGGTATGTTATATAACTCCGCCCGCTGTCAAACACATTCACAATGTTCAGTAGATGATGGATAACTCCACCCAGTGGGAGGTGCAAACCAAGGTATGATATATAACTCCTCCCACTGTTTGAGATGCATTTACAAGGTCCAGGAGACGATGGATAACTCCGCCCAGTGGGAGGTGCAGACCAAGGTATGATATATAACTCCTCCCACTGTCTTAAATGCATTCACAAGGTCCAGGAGATGATGGATAACTCTGCCTTGTGGGAGGCACAGACCAAGGTATGATATATAACTCCACCCACTGTCTTAAACACATTCATGAGATGATGGATAACTCCGCCCATTGGGAGGTGCAGACCAAGGTATGATATATAACTCCTCCCACTGTCTTAAATGCATTCACAAGGTCCAGGAGATGATGGATAACTCTGCCTTGTGGGAGGCACAGACCAAGGTATGATATATAACTCCACCCACTGTCTTAAACACATTCATGAGATGATGGATAACTCCACCCAATGGGAGGTGCAGATCAAGGTATGATATATAACTCCGCTCACTGTCTTAAATGCATTCACGAGGTCCAGGAGATGATGAATAACTCCGCCCTGGCCCCAAGAGGAGAGTCAGACCAAGGTACGTCATATAACGCATTCATGATATTGATGGATAACTCCACCTGTGAAGGCACAGACCAAGATATGTTGTATAACTCCTCCCACTGTTTGAGACACATTCACAAGGTCCCGAAGATGATGGATAACTCTGCCCAGTGAGAGGCACAGACCAAGGTACATCATATAACTCCGCCCACTGTCTCAAGTACAACAGAAAGCCAAACCCATACTCTTTAAACTATGTGACATACTTTTTACAATGTACAGTTATGTTAAGGTGAACTAAAGGGGTTTTTGTTTTGTCTAAAATCTTGATTGGGTTTGATTTTCCTGTTTTCAGGAGCAGCAGCAGTCACGGCAGAGACAGCTGGCGATGGACGAGAGACAGTGTCGGTCGTACCTGACGCTGGCCACGGAGACCGTCGACATGTTCCAGTACCTCACCGAGAAGATTCGCCGCCCATTCCTCACACCGGTACATTGTCGGGCACCGTCTTTTAAATGTGTTCAGTTTATTCTGGTGGCAGCAAGTTAATTACTGACAAGATTCAATCGAAAGAACATGTTCCCTAGACATTATGGAAAATGATAGTAATCTTTTCATTGGGTGTTGGGATGTTTGAACCAATCTGCAAGAACTGATGAAAATTGTATGTTGGGAGAGGTTAGGTTAAGTATTCTTAAAAAATGGAGAGAAAAAAATGTGTTTTTCCTATTTTAGGATTATCACAAAATTTGAGTACTTTTTTTTACAGGTACCCCATAAAAGTGCATACATTTTTTGTCCAGATGAAACTAATTTGTTTTATAGCCAACACACTCACATTTAGCACCAATCACAGGACTTGCAGGGACTCTATCAAAAGTTTGGTGCACATCGAACTTTGACCCATCCAGAACTTATTTGGTTTAGTACTACCTTATATGAGATAAAACATTTTGTATTCAGTTTCCAATGGGACAAAACTACAGAGAATTCCAGATTTTTATCGTCTGTACAATGTTTCCTGATTTTCCTCTGTTTAAATATTTTCCATTTTGTCCATGCAAAAACTTACACTATGGTTTCTGCTTCTGCTTATGAATTGGGATCGCCATTTTCAACAGTTGTGCAACTCTAACCCTAGAGCCAATCGCAGTACCCAACCATCAATATTAAAATTTTCATCTCTGGAAATGTGTTTTTTTTCTCTGATTTGATTTCAGGAGCTTGCCCAGCGCCTGGCCGCGATGCTCAACTTCAACCTGCAGCAGCTGTGTGGCTCCAAGTGTAAGAACCTCAAGGTGAAGAACCCCGAGAAGTACGGCTGGGAGCCGCGCAAACTGCTCAACAGTCTGACCGACATCTACCTCCACCTAGACTGTGACGACTTCGCCACTGCCATCGCTGACGACGAGGTGAGACTCGGTTAAACTGTGATGCGTTATATTATTACACACATGGGTTAAACTGTGACATATGTTATATTATTACACACGTGGTTTAAACTGTGACATATGTTATATTATTACACACGTGGTTTAAACTGTGACATATGTTATATTATTACACAACATGGGTTAAACTGTGACATATGTTATATTATTACACACGTGGTTTAAAGGGACATTCCTGAGTTTGCTGCATTGTAGGATGTTTCCGACTAATAAAATATTTGTACAATTAAACTTACATATTAAATATATTTTCTAGTTTATAATACCAGTGTCTGTTTATTCAATGTGTTTCTGGTCGTCTTAATATTTTTAACAAGCCCAAACTGAATTTTGTCTTCAAATAATTTCGTACATACGAAACAAATTAATAAATACAGCCACTAATATTATATGCAGAAAAATATTTTTATATGTAATTAAAATCGTTAAAAAGACTGTTAGTCGATGAAATCTTAAAACTTGCAGCAAACATAGGAATGTCCTTTAAACTGTGAGATATGTTATATTATTACACACATGGGTTAAACAGTGACATATGTTATATTATTACACACATGGGTTAAACAGTGACATATGTTATATTATTACACACGTGGTTTAAACTGTGACATATGTTATATTATTACACAACATGGGTTAAACTGTGACATATGTTATATTATTACACACGTGGTTTAAAGGGACATTCCTGAGTTTGCTGCATTGTAGGATGTTTCCGACTAATAAAATATTTGTACAATTAAACTTACATATTAAATATATTTTCTAGTTTATAATACCAGTGTCTGTTTATTCAATGTGTTTCTGGTCGTCTTAATATTTTTAACAAGCCCAAACTGAATTTTGTCTTCAAATAATTTCGTACATACGAAACAAATTAATAAATACAGCCACTAATATTATATGCAGAAAAATATTTTTATATGTAATTAAAATCGTTAAAAAGACTGTTAGTCGATGAAATCTTAAAACTAGCAGCAAACATAGGAATGTCCTTTAAACTGTGAGATATGTTATATTATTACACACATGGGTTAAACAGTGACATATGTTATATTATTACACACATGGGTTAAACAGTGACATATGTTATATTATTACACACATGGTTTAAACTGTGAGATACTTTATATTATTACCCACATGGTTTAAACTGTGACATATGTTATATGTCTACACACTTGGTTTAAACTGTGAGATATGTTATATTATTACACACATGGTTTAAACTGTGAGATACGTTATATTATTACACACATGGTTTAAACTGTGAGATACGTTATATTATTACACATGTGGGTTAAACTGACCTATGTTATATTATTACACACTTGGTTTAAACTGTGAGATATGTTGTATTATTACACAGGTGGTTTAAACTGTGAGATACATTATATTATTACACATGTGGTTTAAACTGTGACATACATTATATTATTACACAGGTGGTTTAAACTGTGACATATATTATTACACAGGTGGTTTAAACTGACATACATTATATTATTACACAGGTGGATTAAACTGACATACATTATATTATTACACAGGTGGTTTAAACTGACATACATTATATTATTACACAGGTAGTTTAAACTGTGACATACATTATATTATTACACAGGTGGTTTAAACTGTGACATACATTATATTATTACACATGTGGTTTAAACTGTGACACGTTATATTATTACACACGTGGTTTAAACTGTGAGATACGTTATATTATTACACATGTGGTTTAAACTGTGAGATACGTTACATTGTTACACACGTGGTTCAAACTGAGATACATTGTATTATTACACACATGGTTTAAACTGTGACATATGTTATATTATTACACATGTGATTTAAACTGTGAAATACGCTATATTATTACACACATGGTTTAGCCTGTAGATAACATTATATTATTACACAGGTAGTTTAAACTGTGACATACATTATATTATTACACAGGTGGTTTAAACTGTGACATACGTTATATTATTACACACATGGTTTAAACTGTGAGATACATTATATTATTACACATGTGGTTTAAACTGTGACATACATTATATTATTACACAGGTGGTTTAAACTGTGACATACGTTATATTATTACACAGGTGGTTTAAACTGACATACGTTATATTATTACACAGGTGGTTTAAACTGTGACATACGTTATATTATTACACATGTGGTTTAAACTGTGACATACATTATATTATTGCACAGGTGGTTTAAACTGACATACGTTATATTATTACACAGGTGGTTTAAACTGTGACATACGTTATATTATTGCACATGTAGTTTAAACTGTGACATACATTATATTATTACACATGTGGTTTAAATTGTGACATACGTTATATTATTACACAGGTGGTTTAAACTGACATACATTATATTATTACACATGTGGTTTAAACTGTGACATACGTTATATTATTACACAGGTGGTTTAAACTGACATACGTTATATTATTACACATGTGGTTTAAATTGTGACATACGTTATATTATTACACAGGTGGTTTAAACTGTGACATACATTATATTATTACACATGTGGTTTAAACTGTGACATACATTATATTATTACACAGGTGGTTTAAACTGTGACATACGTTATATTATTACACAGGTGGTTTAAACTGTGACATACATTATATTATTACACAGGTGGTTTAAACTGACATACTTTATATTATTACACAGGTGGTTTAATTACTGGTTTAAACTGACATACTTTATATTATTACACAGGTGGTTTAAACTGTGACATACATTATATTATTACACAGGTGGTTTAAACTGACATACATTATATTATTACACAGGTGGTTTAAACTGACATACATTATATTATTACACAGGTGGTTTAAACTGACATACTTTATATTATTACACAGGTGGTTTAAACTGTGACATACATTATATTATTACACAGGTAGTTTAAACTGTGACATACATTATATTATAACACACATGGTTTAAACTGACATACATTATATTATTACACACATGGTTTAAACCGACACATTATATTATTATTAAACTGACATACCACAGGTGGTTTAACTGTGACATACACAGGTAGTTTAAACTGTGACATACATTATATTATAACACACATGGTTTAAACTGACATACATTATATTATTACACACATGGTTTAAACCGACACGTTATATTATTAACCCCCGTGGTTTACATGACTGACGATGAAGTGAGACACGTTTACACTGTATGAAATGTATTATTACACACATGGTTTAAACCAATACGTTATATTATTAACCCCCGTGGTTTACATGACTGACGATGAAGTGAGACACGTTTACACTGTATGAAATGTATTATTACACACATGGTTTAAACCAATACGTTATATTATTAACCCCCTTGGTTTACATGACTGACGATGAAGTGAGACACGTTTACACTGTATGAAATGTATTATTACACATTTGGGTGCAGAATTTAGCTCACAACTATTCTGAGGTGCTTGGATGACCAAAACTTGTATTAAGTGATGGTATGTGCTGTCATGTCTGTGGGAAGTGTATATTATCATATTAACCCAGTGTTGATCTGTTTCGACTGCTCATACAGAAAGGCGATACTAGCGGTTGACAAAAGGTCATATTAAATCTCACGGTATGTGCTGTCATGTCTGTGGGAAGTGTGTATTATTATATTAACTCTGTGTTGAGCTGTCTCCAGTACAGGAAGGAGCTACATGTATTTGACAATGCTTTGTCATGGATGACAAAAGCCATGGTATGTGCTGTGATGTCTGTGTTAAGTGTATATCATTATGCTAATCATGTGTGTTCATGTGTTTCCAGAGAAAACCATCTCATGGTATATTCTGTGATGTCTGTGTTAAGTGTTTATCATTATACTAATCGTGTGTGTTAATCTGTTTCTAGAGAAAGCCATCTCATGGTATATGCTGTGATGTCTGTGTTAAGTGTCTATCATTATACTAATACTGTGTGTTAATTTGTTTCTAGAGAAAACCATCTCATGGTATATGCTGTGATGTGTGTGTTAAGTGTTTATCATTATACTAATCCTGTGTGTTAATTTGTTTCCAGCGCTCATACCGAAAGGAGCTGTTTGACGACGCCCTGTCGCGGATGATGAAGGCGCACATCAAGACTGAGTCAGAGATCCAGCAATTCAAGGCACTCCAGAACCAGGTGGAGGAAATCGTCACACAGAAGTGTCAGGCCGAGCTTGACTACGGGGACGTTCCAGACGAATTTAAAGGTATGTGGTATGTGCTGTCACGTCTTTCCAGAACCAGGTGGAGGAAATCATCACACATAAGTGTCAGGCCGAGCTTGACTACGGGGACGTCCCAGACGAGTTTAAAGGTATGTGGTATGTGCTGTCACTTCTTTCCAGAACCAGGTGGAGGAAATCGTCACACAGAAGTGTCAGGCCGAGCTTGACTACGGGGACGTTCCAGACGAATTTAAAGGTATGTGGTATGTGCTGTCACGTCTTTCCAGAACCAGGTGGAGGAAATCATCACACAGAAGTGTCAGGCCGAGCTTGACTACGGGGACGTCCCAGACGAGTTTAAAGGTATGTGGTATGTGCTGTCACGTCTTTCCAGAACCAGGTGGAGGAAATCGTCACACAGAAGTGTCAGGCCGAGCTTGACTATGGGGACGTCCCAGACGAGTTTAAAGGTATGTGATATGTGCTGTCACGTCTTTCCAGAACCAGGTGGAGGAAATCGTCACACAGAAGTGTCAGGCTGAGCTTGACTACGGGGACATCCCAGACGAGTTTAAAGGTATGTGGTATGTGCTGTCACATCTTTCCAGAACCAGGTGGAGGAAATCGTCACACAGAAGTGTCAGGCCGTGCTTGACTACGGAGACGTTCCAAACGAGTTTAAAGGTATGTAGTATGTGCTGTCATGTCCCAGACGAGTTTAAAGGTATGTGCTGTCATGTCCCAGATAATTTTAAAAGTATGTGGTATGTGCTGTCATGTCCCAGTTGAGTTTAAAGGTATGTGTTGTTATGTCCCAGATGAGTTTAAAGGTATGTGGTATGTGCTGTCATATACCATATGAGTTTAAAGGTATGTGGTATGTGCTGTCAAGTCCCAGATGAGTTTAAGGTATGTGGTATGTGCTGTCATATACCATATGAGTTTAAAGGTATGTGGTATGTGCTGTCATGTCCCAGATGAGTTTAAAGATATGTGCTGTCACGTCCCAGATGAGTTTAAAGGTATGTGGTATGTGCTGTCATGTCCCAGATGAGTTTAAAAGTATGTGGCATGTGTTGTCATGTCCCAGACAAGTTTAAAGGTATGTGGTATGTGTTGTCACGTCCCAGACAAGTTTAAAGGTATGTGATATGTGCTGTCATGTTCCATACGAGTTTAAAGGTATGTGGTATGTGCTGCCACATCCCAGATGAGTTTAAAGGTATGTGGTATGTGCTGTCATGTCAGCAGAAGGTGGATGTTAAACTTTTCTCTAATGGCAATTGCTGTAGGTGCTCATGGCAGGTTTGTGCCGGTGGATAAAAATTACTCTGGTCAGTGGGCTTTTTTCCCAAGGCAGAGACTTTTCAAAACTTCTGTACAATGTAGGTATCAAATTCTAAGTTCGAGCCCTGATGTAGGTCAGTTGGTAGAGTGCTAGTCTGACGTGCTTGTGTCAAATCACCTTAGTGGACCCATCCTGTGATGGGCTATTTTTTCTGTCCCAATCAGCCCCAACATCTGGCATATGAAAGGCTGTGGTATTTGCTGTCCTGTTTGAGAAAGAGCATATCAAAGATCCCTTGCTGCTAATGGTAAAATGTAGCAGATTTCCTCTCTCAGACTATAGGGGCGAGACTTAGCCTAATGGTAAAACGCTCGCTTGATGTGCGGTCGGTCCGAGATCGATCCCTGTCGGTGGGCCCATTGGGCTATTTCTTGTTCCAGCCAGTGCACCACGACTGGCATATCAAAGGCCATGGTATGTACTACCCTGTCTGTGGGATGGTGCATATAAAAGATCCCTTGCTGCTAATCGAAAAGAGTAGCTCATGGAGCGGCGACAGTGAGTTTTCTCTCTCAGTATCTTTGTGGTCCTTAACCATATGTCTGACGCCATATAACCGTAAATAAATGAGTTGAGTGCATCATTAAATAAAACATTTCCTTCCTCTAAGACTATATATAAAAATTGCCAAATGTTTCACATCCAATAGGCAATGATTAATAAACTGATCTGCTTTAGTAGTGTCATTAAACAAAACAAACTAACTGGTCTTTCAGACTAGTAATAAATGAATGTGCTCTAGTGGTTTGGTTAAACACTTTCAGACCCGCTGATGGATACCTTGATGGAGGACCCAGTGCTGCTGCCCCCTAGTGGCAACATCATGGACCGATCCATCATCCTGCGACACCTGCTCAACTCGCAGACCGACCCATTCAACCGGCAGCCGCTCACAGAGGAGGAGCTAGTTCCAGGTCAGTAACCACCATTTGGTATTCAGTCAGCTCTTTGTAGTCCCTTACTAGTCCGGGGGTGGGGGGGGGGGGGGGGGGGGACGTAGCCATCGTTTGGTATTCAGTCAGCTCTTTGTAGTCCCTTACTAGTCCGGGGGTGGGTGGGGGTGGGGTGGGGGGGAGACGTAGCCATCATTTGGTATTCAGTCAGCTCTTTGTAGTCCCCTACCAGTCCGGGGTGGGGGGACGTAGCCATCGTTTGGTATTCAGTCAGCTCTTTGTAGTCCCCTACCAGTCCGGGGGGTAGGGTGGTGGGGGTATGTTGCCACTGTTTGGTATTCAGTCAGCTCTTTGTAGTCCCCTACTAGTCCGGGGGGTGGGGTGGAGGGACGTAGCCATCGTTTGGTATTCAGTCAGCTCTTTGTAGTCCCTTACTAGTCGGGGGGGGGGGGGGGGGGGGGGGGGGACATAGCCATCGTTTGGTATTCAGTCAGCTCTTTGTAGTCCTTACTAGTCGGGTGGGTGGGGGGTGGGACGTAGCCATCGTTTGATATTCAGTCAGCTCTTTGTAGTCCCCTGCCAGTCTGGGGTGGGTGGGTGGGTGTGGTGGGTGGTATGTAGCCACTGTTCGGTATTTACAGTCAAGTCTACATGTATGTAGTCCCCTACTGGTCGGGGTGGGGTGGGTACAGGACATAGCTAAAGTTTTGTATTCACTCAATTCTTTGTTAGTCCCATTGGGGGGGGTATGTAGCCACAGTTTGGTATTCACAGTCAAGTCTACATGTATGTAGTCCCCTACTGGTCGGGGTGGGGTGGGTACAGGACATAGCTAAAGTTTTGTATTCACTCAGTTCTTTGTTAGTCCCATGGGGGGGGGGGGGGTATGTAGCCACAGTTTGGTATTTACAGTCAAGTCTACATGTATGTAGTCCCTACTGGTCGGGGTGGGGTGGGTACAGGACATAGCTAAAGTTTTGTATTCACTCAATTCTTTGTTAGTTCCATTGGGGGGGGGGGGGGATGTAGCCACAGTTTGGTATTTACAGTCAAGTCTACATGTATGTAGTCCCCTACTGGTCGGGGTGGGGTGGGTACAGGACATAGCTAAAGTTTTGTATTCACTCAATTCTTTATTAGTCCCATTGGGGGGGGGGGGGGGGGGGGTAGCCACAGTTTGGTATTCACAGTCAGCTTTTTGTAGTCCACTATCCACAGTCAAGTTTGACTTTTGTTGTGGTTTACCCATTGTTGACAGAGTTATGGCATTTGAACTTTGGAGACAGGAACATTTGTTGGGTCAAGTAGATGACATGCATTGCTTTTGCTTGTACTCTCACAATGCTTGTTCTATTCCAACCAGTAGCTGCAGGTTGTAGATTTTTAAAACCATTTTTCTTATTCATTTTGTGTTTTTCAGAGACCGAGCTGAAAGCACGAATTGAAGCATGGAAGAAGAGCAAACAAAGGGGAAATAACCCATGATCTTTCAAGTCATTTTGACAAACTGCATTTAACAAAGACATTTGTTTCTATCAGTTAAATACCTGTATTTATTACACCCTTCCCTTGCCGTGACTTTTTGTAAAGTCACAGGTCTGGGTCAGATGGAATGTTACTGTATTGGTCATGTATTCAAGCGGTTAAGATAAGTGGCTCTTCTTTGTTTTAATCATCTGCTGTGAATTGCAATCTCAGTCCAGGAAAGGTGTGTTTGAACCTCATTTGGGTAACAGGTTGTTGACCAGCATGTCATTTTTGTTGTTGATGGTTTTGGGGGTTGGAGGGGGTCTATTATGAGTGAAGGTCAGTCTAGTTTTGGCTGACAGGAGTATGAACTAGAACCACAGATAAATTAATATTGTGCAAATGCTGTATAAATGTAATGCTGCCAATCGTTGCAGTTTTATATTGTGGATTATCATAATTAATTATGTGTAAATCCTTACAGGTTGTCATGTCAATATTGCACACAGATTAATAATGTGTTAACCCTGCCAAACTCTTTCATGTTGTGCAAATACTGCATAGTTTGATTCATTCAAATCCTGCAGTTTAATTTAATGCAAATTTTGCACACAATTTAATGTGCAAATATCACAGTTTAATGCAGTGCATATTCAGATTGTTCAATGCTGTGCAAATGTCCCCCACAGGTCAGTGGCTGTTGTAGAAAGTTGAATGATTTGTGAATCACTGTTGACAGTTTAACACTGCCTATCTTGCAGGTGGTTTAATTCCATGTACATTTTGCAGGCAGTTTAATGCTGTGCAAAATCTACCAATAGTCTCAGACTTTGCCTATTTTGCAGGCAGTTTAATGTTGTGCAAAGTCTACAAATAATGCTGTGCAAATATTGAAGGCAGTTTAATGCTGTGCAAATATTGCACACAGTTTAATGCTGCGCAAATTCTGCAAATAATGGTTTGCAAATATTGCAGGTAGTTTAATGTTATGCATTGTCTGCAAATATTGCTGGCATTTTTTTAATGCCGTGCAAATATTGCAGGCAGTTTAGTGTGCAAATATTGCAGGCAATTTAATTTGCAGATTAATACAAATTGACCAAGTGCCTCCATTGCAAGTACCCAATCTTTTCTTACAGCTTGGTTAAGGTTCGCCAGATCAGTATTTGATCATGTCAATTCACCAGATCAGTATTTGATCATGTCGGGTCTAGCAGAAAGTCTGTTTTATTGTTTTAGTACATTTGCCACTAGATTAAGTTGGCAACGCTCTCAGTCATTTACCAGAAACTCATTCTTCAAGGGCTTTCACTCAGTCATTAGCAGAATACCAACGGGCTTCATCTGTGTTGTAATAGTTTGATTTTGGACCATGTGTAAAGGTTTCTGAATTGGTTTTTATTCACCGATATTTTTTTCCGTAAATTATTATTTAAGTTGTTTTGTAGTTCATCGTGTTAATAAAACACACTGTAAATCATGGAATGTTAGTAAATTTATATTTACCACAGAAGAGAGAAATGTGAATATGATGATGTGGGTGTATTTGACCAAGTGAGTGGGTGGGTATGCTAGGATATTGTTTTACCATGTTTGAAAAAGTGCAGTCTTCATATTGCAGACTGAAGTAAATGATATATCTTTGCCTGTAAGACGATCTCGGCTATAAATGGAGTCCCTGATTTTAATGGTAATATTTTTTGGGTTAAATTTTCGGACCCTCTTATAAGTCGATCCCCCCAAGTTATAAAATAATTTTTTGATGAAATAATTTTTAGACTTATAAGTGAAGATATATGGTAAGTGTTCTGATCCTCTGTATAAGTGGCATGTTCGGGAGGACGAGCACTCGCGGACAGTTTGACTGGTACTATTGTCTTCTATCACATCGCATTCATATAACATTAGACATGAAAACCAGTCTTACAGCGAGTGGTCACGATTGTTTGTCCTGCTGACCATTTCATCAGTAGGGTTCAGGCTGCTCTTGGCCAAAGTGTAAATTAGGAATTGATAATGATAGTTTTTGTAAGTTACTGATGTCATTCATCTAGCCTCTGCTGAACGTTAATATGGCTGATATTTTGTGATTTACAGTAATATGTTGACCAGATGTTTTATCCCACTGACCGCACACACACACACACACACACACACACACACACACACACACACACACACACCTTCCATTCAGCACATCTTGTTTGAGTTTGTTTTATCCCACTGACCGCACCCCCCCCCCACACACACACACGTTCCATTCAGCACGTCTTGTTTGTTTGTTTCTTCGCACTGGCAGCTCCTGTCACCTTTCAGCTTCGTTTGATGTCCTTCCCCCACATCCTAGTCCTTGTCTCTCCAGCTATAACAGGTGCTTGTCTCTTGTTGATAGCTCAGTCTTGTCATTTCAATCAGTGATTGGAGGTTGCTTCTGACATTGTTAAAGAGGGTTACTTACTTTTTGTGTCTGGGCGGGATTTAGCTCAGTTGGTTGACTGCTCGCCTGAGGTGCTTGTGTCACAGGATCGAATCACCTCGGTGGATCCATTCAACTGGTTGGGGTTTTCTTGTTACAACCAGTGCATCACACCTGGTCAAAGGCTGTGGTATGTGCTATTCTGCCTGTGGTAAAGTGCATATGAAAAACCATTTGCTGCTAAAGAAAAAGTGTAGCGAGTTTCCTCTGAAAACTACACGTCAGAATTAACCAATGTTTGACATCCAATAGATGTTCGACATCCAATAGCCGATAATTAATAAATCGACATGCTCTAGTGGTGCTTTAGTAGCAAGGAATCTTTTATTTGGACCATCTCATAGACAGGACAGCACCCACCATTGCCTTTGATATAACAGTTGTGGTGCACTGGCTTGAATGAGATGTAGCTCAGTGAGCCCATTTACAGAGATCAATCGTAGACCAACCATACATCAAACGAGTGCTTCACCACTGGGCTACACCCTGCCCCTTGACTGGATAGTGATATGGGATAGTGACAGCCGACTTTAAATAGTTTCTTAAAAACTCATTTATGCTTCCTTGACTGAAAATATTATTGGGCCCAAAAAACGTAAAAGTTTGTCTCTGGTTAGACCAGTGTTCCAGAATTGATGCTGCGATGCAACTTTTTCTCTCTTTGTTTATTTTTTTAAAAGCATGGATTGCACAGAAAAGGTGGGTATATTTAAAACCGAAATAAAGGGCATATTTAAACTGAAATAAAGGGCATATTTAAACTGAAATAAAGGGCATATTTAAAACTGAAATAAAGGGCATATTTAAACTGAAATAAAGGGCATATTTAAAACTGAAATAAAGGGCATATTTAAACTGAAATAAAGGGCATATTTAAAACTGAAATAAAGGGCATATTTAAAACTGAAATAAAGGGCATATTTAAACTGAAATCAGAATGCACGTCTTAGTTAATGCACGATGTGAGTTGGCTCTAAATGCCGTTTTGCATCATAGCAAGAAATGCCTGGCAAAAATCGGGAATTGTTTTGTTTAAATGTTGACGCACAAGAGTCAGAATCGACGCACACATGCACACTGATCAGAGACCAGACATTTATTTTGTTTGGCCATAGGTAGGAAGTTACAGTACTATTTTAAGAATATTCAGCTGTCAATAGCCACATGTATTCTAGTGTGTTCTACATGTGGCCACGTGCTCATAACACTTTTAGAGTCGAGACTTGAGACTCCAGTAGATTCTGAGACTTAACGTCATGACAACGCCATACAAACTGCATGCGTGTGACATCATTAGCGATTTGAATATTAAGACAAGTGTTATAAGAATGGGCCCGAACATTCAGTCGAATCTCCACATATAAAACATGATACAAGTTAAAAGCATTATGATTGAGTTTGATGTGGCAATGATTTTAACAGTGTAAATTGTCCTCTTGTATATATGTTTGTCACAGGGTATTGCCTTTGGCAGTAGTATAAAAGAATAAATGATTAAAACGTGACATAACCACTTCAGTGATAGAAAATGAAAGTCAAGCTCAAAGAAAAGAACAAAACGAATGAATTTTGTCTTGCCATCTGGCATCTGTGTATGTACAATATTGAATAGTTTGGCTTTGAAAATTCACGAACAATTTTGACTATTGTCAGCGTTGGTGTATTGAAAAATCTATCTATTTTTTCATGTATTATATATTTAAAGTATTTTTTATTGTGGTGATAATATTCTGCATGTATTTATGATGTTTAAAACACAATACAAAAAACAGGCATATTATTGATGTTTAAACAATGTATTTGAGATGTGAAAGATATAATGATACCAGGAAACTGAGGATGTGCCCAGAACAGACATGCATGAAATCTCGGTGGGTGGTTGATTGATTAATATAATTCTACTGTTATCAGTGAACTTCAAGAGTTTCTAAGCAGTCGTAATGGAGTTGTCTACCCTGTCATTCTGTTTTTGATTAATATAATAATTTTATCAGTGACATCACTATGACCTTTCAAATAGTTGAGTCGGTCTACACACCCTAAACGCCTTGCAGACACTCCTTATAGATGTATTTATAGGCACTGTTTTTGTTGAGCTGCTTAGTAGGGCATCAGCTGTGTCACCGTGATCTTGAGACCAGACATTGTCACCTTCCAGTCTTCTATGAACTTCACTAACTTCGCTCAGGCCAGTCGAATTCTACACTCTTTAATCAAATTATCTCACACTTTGTTTGGTGGTTGGAATTTGATTTTTAAAGTAAATTATTGTATAGTGCTATGACAAGGATAAAAATGGCCAGAAATGCACTGAATATACCAAACATTAAAATTAATATTGTTAGCAAAAAAATCGTATGTACAGTGAAGCCAGTTTAAACCGGATCACACCGCGGAGTTAATATTTATTCGCTTTAGACCAGATTCATTGCTTAAAGGGCCTTATTTTAGAAATTAGAAAATTCGGGACAGTGAAACTTGGTTGATTTTGACAGGATTCCATTTTCTTCAGGGTTCAGTTTAGACAGGTTTCACTGTATATTGTAATTTTAGAAATTAAATATAACTTTAATACAAGCTGAAAATATGAAACAATGGTTTGAAAGCTCAGGTTATCTCTTTTGAAATAGTTCTTTAAAACAACAATAAGAATTCAATTTTTTTTTTTTTTCTTCCGCCCTCGGTAAATCTTGGTGTAGTTTTATCAATGAAAGATTTTTTTTTCTTTCCAGTTTTGTTACTACATACATGTATTATTTATTACATTACAGTGATTTATTCTGCCTTTTGCCAGTATGTTTTGTACCAACCGCGTCAAATGAAAGTCGACAAAAACCGACTGGCTTTGTGAACTAAGACGAGAGTCCACGTGGTCGTGAAGTGTTCTTGTTGTTATGTGTAATGGTTAATGACATGAAAAGCAAACACGTTTATTCTCAGAGCCATGGTATTAATTTATCATCATCATCTTATGATTGTCTCTCCTTTTTTTTTTTTTTTTTTTTTTTTTTCTCCCCTTATTTTAAAGTTTGTTGTCGTGATAACAATTCTTTTTAAGTCAGTCAGTGGTCTTGTAATGTGAAAATATTTATCTCCAGAGTGTTTTGTTGTCTTGACAGTCGGATCCCATGTGATAGAAGTTGTGTCTGTAATCTACTGGAAACTGGGAGCTGTACGACTGTAAGAGTGGAATTTGAATGACAAAACCGTAATACGTGTTCAGGGCTGTATCTCGGCACAATGCAGAGTCAAATGGGCATTTTTTAAAAATAGTGGTGGATTCCATGAATCTCTGTCTAGTGCTATATTTACTGAACAATACATGGAGGCAGCACCAGCAATGGCCGTCAAAAATGGCCACCTGTCGCATACTGATGAACAATTGGTGACTTGTTTAACCGTGTGCTTATCATGCACTTGTATCGAACACGATTCTGTGTATTTTATACATTAAATACTTACCACAAATTGTTATTTAACATCAGGATCATACTTACCCACTGGCATATCCAGGATTTTATGGGGGGGGGGGGGGGGGGGGACCCACACTGTATGTATGATTTTATCAAATTTAATACAGTAAAAAAAAAAAAAAAAAATTGATTAGGGGGCACGTCCCCCGCCCCGCCCCCCCCCCCCCCCCCCCCCCCCCCCACTATGCCAGTGCCACTGTACTAAAATTTGACATCCAATAATCGATGATTAATAAATCAATGTGCTCTAGTGGTGTCGTAAACAAAACAAACTACTAAAATAATAGGGTTGGTGGGATGAGAGTGATAAAAGAGAATTAGCACATCTACACCAAAAAGAGACTTTTTTTTAAAACTAAAAAGATAATTTTTACAATATTTTTCTGCTAACCTTCAAAGATCCATTCTTGCTAGATATGACCCTAGATGTACCGTACTTGAATTTGAATGTTCATATTTTAAGTTCCAGTAAAATTATTAGTATGGTATGCAATTAAATGAAATTGACCCAAAAGATGTTAAAATGTAACCAATATAATTTATTAACTCCCCACCTCCTTGTGCTCAAACTATTATTATTATTATTATTATTATTATTATTATTATTATTATTATTATACCGTACAAAATGGGAGCTTTGTAAAATTACGTTCTTTGGCACCAATATTGCATTTATTTTATTTTAAGTAACATGAGTCGATATTGCTTTGGAATTTTTTTTTTTTTTAAACTGACTAAAGTAGATTAATGAATAGATTTTGACTTTTGTATAAAGTGAAGCAATTTCTGTATTTCTCCCTTTTTTCTACTTCCATTTTTTTTTTCTTCTTTTTTTTTTTTTTTTCTTTTTTTTTTGGTGGGGGGGTAATTTCCACAAAAATCTGTTGGTGTTGGCTTTGTAAAATATTATTTGTATTTTATTATCTGGCTTCATGGTGTTTTTGTTTGTGTGCATGCTCTGTGTGTGTCATGTGCATGCTCTGTGTCGTGTGTGTGTCGTGTGCATGCTGTGTGTGTGTGTCGTGTGCATGCTCTGTGTCGTGTGCATGCTGTGTGTGTGTTGTGTGCATGCTCTGTGTGTGTATTGTACATGTATGTTGGTAATTTGATTGTAGTAAGTGGGTGAAGTGGTACGGTTGTTTTTGTAAAAGTCTTTCACACATTTTGCCATTTGTCTTTGTACAGTTAGAAGAAGTGTATACAATGTACACACCTCACAATGTGGATGTGAAAGTTTATTTTTATGATGGAGGATGTTTGCAATAACATGTCCTGTATAGCAGTGGAATATTTGATTTTGCACCCTCATCTTCATCTCCCCCCCCCCCCCCCCCCCCCCCACCTACATGTATGTGTTTTGTGTGTGAAAAATTGATTTAAAAAATGGATGGTTTTTGCAGTAACTACATTGTATGACATTATTAAAAATATTTTGTTTTGCACATTCTGAGTTTTTCCTTCCTTTGTGAGTTCTTGTGTTATCAGGGTGGGACGTAGCCTAGTGGTAAAGCTCTTGCTTGAAGCACAGTCGGTTTGGGATTAATCCCCATTGGTGGGCCCATTTGGTTATTTCTCCTTTCAGCCAGTGCACGACTACTGGTATATCAAAGGCCGTGGTATGTGCTATCCTGTCTGTGGGATGGTGCATATAAAAGATCCCTTACTACTAATGAAAAAACCTGTAGCTGGTTTCATCTCTAAGACTATGTCACAATGACCAAATGTTTGACATCCAATAGCCGATGATTAAATAAATCAATGTGATCAAGTGGTTTCGTTAAACAAAACAAATTTCAGATTGCGTTTCAACTGTTTGGTTAATAAATCAATATGCTCTAGTGGTGTCATTAAACAAAACCTTGTGTGGTCTCAGGGTACACTAAAGAACTTATCATGTGTATGAAAATACTTGAATCATTTGAAAGTTAGACAAATTTAAAGGGCCCAGTAACAACTTATTTTAACACTTACAGCACATTGATTTATGCATCATCGGTTATTGAATGTCAGACATTTGGTCATTTTTATGCATAATCTAAAAAAGGAAACCTGCAACATTTTTCCATTAGTAGCAAGGAATCTCTTATGTGCACCATCTCACAGACAGGATAGCACATACCATGGCCTTTGATATACCAGTCGTGGTCCACTGGTTGGAATGAGAAATATTCCAGTGGGTCCACCGATGGGGATCGATCCTAGACCGACCGTGCATCAAGCGAGTGATTTACCACTGGGCTACATCTCCCTGTTAATGTAACAATCTCTGGTGGCCACCATGATTTGTCAGTTAAAGGAATCATCTTGAGTTTGCTGCCAATGTCATGTGTACCACCAACAGAGTCTTTTGATGACAAAAATAATATATAAAAGTTATTTTATGATTTTGATTATCAGTGTCAGTATAAATATATGTAGGAGTTTGTTGTCGCCATACTTGTAGTAACTCAAACCAGAGTTTACCTTCCAATAAGTTCAAGTACAAACAAATATTTATTACAATGTAAAATAAAAACCAACTTCCACAAACATTAGCACATGACCACATTGAATATATAGACACTGGTGGTATTCTAAAGAAATGTCGTTGACCACATTGAATATATAGACACTGGTATTCTAAACAAATGTCATTGACCACATTGAATATATAGACACTGGTGGTATTCTAAACAAATGCCATTGACCACATTGAATATATAGACACTGGTATTCTAAACAAATGTCATTGACCACATTGAATATATAGACACTGGTGGTATTCTAAACAAATGCCATTGACCACATTGAATATATAGACACTGGTATTCTAAACAAATGTCATTGACCACATTGAATATATAGACACTGGTATTCTAAAGAAATGTCGTTGACCACATTGAATATATAGACACTGGTGGTATTCTAAACAAATGTCGTTGACCACATTGAATATATAGACACTGGTATTCTAAACAAATGTCGTTGACCACATTGAATATATAGACACTGGTATTCTAAACAAATGTCGTTGACCACATTGAATATATAGACACTGGTATTCTAAACAAATGTCGTTGACCACATTGAATATATAGACACTGGTATTCTAAACAAATGTCGTTGACCACATTGAAGATATAGACACTGGTATTCTAAACAAATGTCGTTGACCACATGGAATATATAGAAACTGGTATTCTAAACAAATGTCATTTGATCACATTGACTATATAGACACTGGTGGTATTCTAAAGAAATGTCATTGAACACACTGAATATATAAGCACTGGTATTCTAAAGAAATGTCGTTGACCACATTGAATATATAGACACTGGTATTCTAAACAAATGTCATTTGATCACATTGAATATATAGACACTGGTGGTATTCTAAAGAAATGTCGTTGACCACATTGAATATATAAGCACTGGTATTCTAAAGAAATGTCGTTGACCACATTGAATATATAGACACTGGTGGTATTCTAAAGAAATGTCATTGACCACATTGAATATATAGACACTGGTATTCTAAAGAAATGTCATTGACCACATTGAATATATAGACACTGGTATTCTAAACAAATGTCGTTGACCACATTGAATATATAGACACTGGTATTCTAAACAAATGTCGTTGACCACATTGAATATATAGACACTGATATTCTAAACAAATGTTATTGACTGCATTGGATATATAGACACTGATATTCTAAACAAATGTCATTGACCACATTGAATATATAGACACTGGTGGTATTCTAAACAAATGTCATTGACCACATTGAATATATAGACACTGGTATTCTAAACAAATGTTATTGACTGCATTGAATATATAGACACTGGTGGTATTCTAAACAAATGTCATTGACCACATTGAATATATAGACACTGGTGGTATTCTAAACAAATGTCATTGACCACATTGAATATATAGACACTGGTATTGTAAACAAATGTTATTGACTGCATTGGATATATAGACACTGATATTCAAAACAAATGTTATTGACTGCATTGGATATATAGACACTGATATTCTAAACAAATGTCATTGACAACATGGAATATATAGACACTGGTATTCTAAACAAATGTCATTGACCGCATGGAATATATAGACACTGATATTCTAAACAAATGTCTTTTGATCACATTGGATATATAGACACTGGTATTTAGACACCGGTATTCTAAACAAATGTCGTTGACCACATTGAATATACAGACACTGGTATTCTAAACAAATGTCGCTGACCATATTGAATATATAGACACCTGTATTCTAAACAAATGTTATACCGGCGTCGTGGCAGGCCATCGGTCTACAGGCTGGTAGGTACTAGGTTCGGATCCCAGTCGAGGCATGGGATTTTTAATCCAGATACCGACTCCAAACCCTGAGTGAGTGCTCCGCAAGGCTCAATGGGTAGGTGTAAACCACTTTCACCGACCAGTGATCCATAACTGGTTCAACAAAGGCCATGGTTTGTGCTATCCTGTCTGTGGGAAGCGCAGATAAAAGATCCCATGCTGCTAATCGGAAGAGTAGCCCATGTAGTGGCGACAGCGGGTTTCCTCTCAAAATCTGTGTGGTTCTTAACCATATGTCTGACGCCATATAACCGTAAATAAAATGTGTTGAGTGCATTGTTAAATAAAACATTTTTCTTTCTTTCTTTCTAAACAAATGTCATTGACCACATTGATTAATACAGTATATAGACACTGGTATTCTAAAGAAATGTTATTGACCACATTGAATATATAGACACTGGTATTCTAAAGAAATGTCATTGACCACATTGAATATATAGACACTGGTATTCTAAAGAAATGTCATTGACCATATTGAATATATAGACACTGGTATTCTAAAGAAATGTTGTTGACCACATTGAATATATAGACACTGGTATTCTAAAGAAATGTTATTGACCACATTGAATATATAGACACTGGTATTCTAAAGAAATGCCATTGACCACATTGAATATATAGACACTGGTATTCTAAAGAAATGTTATTGACCACATTGAATATATAGACACTGGTGGTATTCTAAACAAATGTCATTGACAACATTGAATATATAGACACTGGTATTCTAAACAAATGTTATTTAGTATGTAATTTTAGTTTGCCAAAAAGACTGTTAGTCAAAAACATCTTATAATGGCTACAAACTAAGAACGGTCCCTTTAAGTTTTAGCTGTTGATGGTGTAGTCATGGTACAAATAGGGATGTCAACTCCTTATTGGTGGTCAGGATCTCAACATCTTCTCCAGGGCCCCATTCCACAAAGCGATCATTGCGTTAAGATCACCTGAAGTGCTTTAAGGTGATCTTAGTACTAAGATCGCTTTTTGGACTGGGGCCCTGGAGCCCTGGATGATAGTACACATTAAGTTTTAACCCTGAGGATGAATGCAGAGATGATAGTTCTTTCTTGATTGTCAGGGCATCAGCATCATATCCTGGAGGATGGTAGACATCAAGTGAGGATACCTCATGTTGGATCATCATGGTGTAGTTATGATGCAGAGCTGACAACTCTCTCTTGGTGGTTAGGATCTCAATATCATATCCTGGAAGATGGTAGATGTGCCTTGTCTTACCATGTGGACATCATGCAGGAAAGCAGACTGGACAAAAGATATCAAACTTTAGATAGGGGTGGCTACGTGATTGTTCTAATAGCTAAGAACAATGTGTCAAAACAAAGTCTGTATAGGATAAGCAACAGGGTCTTATGTGTCTGTGGGAGGGGGTGAATGAGGCAGAGGTGTAGTCTGTAGATGAGCCTCGTTCAACCAAGCGATCTTAGCGCTAAGATCACCTTAAATGCATAACTATCTTAAGCACTTAAGATGATCTTAGCGCTAAGATAGCTTCGTAGAATGGGGCCCAGGATTACCAAAATCAAGTGTTACGCTTTACGTTGTGTGTAGGGCATCCACGAGTAGGCCTACTCGGGCACAGGCTGAGTTTAGCATGACTCTAGTTCGTTCACAGGACTTGAGTACCCGTTTAAGGACGAGCACTCTCATTTAATTCTCTCTTTTTTTACGTCATTTTGCCGCATGTTTGCCGCCGTTTACATAATAAGACTATGAGACATGGAGGGAAAACAAGTCGAACGTGTGAAATGCAATGTGTACAATGGCGTGATTTGGCATCTTGTTCAGCACTGGAATTAAGATGCATAATGCTATTTTACTTTAATCCTTAGTTTAATTATTATCTAATGTAAGTGTCGAGTACTCCGACTTGTGGAGGCTCTAGTTGTGTGGGGCTGGAGCCACGAGAGTAAGGGTATCATCTGAAGATCATCAATGTGTGAGGCTGGAGCCACGAGAGTAAGGGTATCATCTGAAGATCATCAATGTGTGAGGCTGGAGCCACGAGAGTAAGGGTATCATCTGAAGATCATCAATGTGTGGATGATCCAGAAGGAAAACCTGCAGACAGGACAGATGAAATCAATTTTGTACAGGGGAGGCTACAGGATTTTTTCTATGTAGTGGGTATCACGTCAAAACAACACACAGACACACACACACAGAGAGACACAGACACACACAGACATACACACACACAGACACACACATAGACGTACACACACACACAGACATACACACACACAGACACACACATAGACGTACACACACACACACAATCGCTGATAAGCAAAAGTTGCTGTTCAAAGCCATGGGGTTTTTTATAAACAAGTTTTAACGTAACCAAAAAGAAGGAAAAAGGTGAAATATAGTTATGTTTTCGACGACGGCGTCAAACTTGGTATGTTTTAGCTCCTTTTCTCACATCGGTGAAACTTGGTTTGTAGTTGCATCTATGAATAATCATCTCAAAGCATATTTTAAAACATTTGAACTTTATTCAGTTTATATATAGTGATTTCTTTTTTATTATTATTATTATTTAAAAAAAATTGCATCGCAGGATCGACCCACCTCGGTGGATCTATTCTAATGATTGTTTTTTTCATTATTTTTCCCCGTTCCAACCAGTGCACCACAACTGGTCAAAGGCCGTGATATGTGCTTTCCTGTTTGTGGGAAAGTGCATATAAAAGATCCATTTCTGCATTAGTAAAAAAAAAAAGTGCTCTAATGGTGTCGTTAAACAAAACATAAACAAATGTTTTTAAAATTCATTTGTAACCCTTTTTAACTATTTGGCAGTAATATATTGTTATCCAGATTCGGATATTTTCGTTTAATTCGGGTAAATATCAGACTGCCCCCCCCCCCCCCCCCCCCCCCCATTTCAAAAATTGGAGCCCGTACGCCAATCATGTAATGACATCTGAACGACAAAACCGTATTCCGATATCAAAATCGTATCTATAAGATAGAGTTAAAGAATGTAACAGGCTGTTCATCCCTCTTGAATCGCCTGTAGAAGGAATGCCACTCCCAAGACTAGTGGTGGCATGCACTTGTGAATCACTATAACAACAGTGGTGATATTAGGTGTTCGCGAAAATTGAGCATATCCTGCCCCACCAGTGGCACCCACCATGAGCCATGAAATCCATAGTTGAAATGTACAGGATTTTCACCAAAAAATTAAAAGCCGTATAGGGCCTACACGGTCAAAATATGGTATTGCTTCAGACATCATTTTAGTTAGTGGTGCGTCATATCATGAAATGGCCTAAGAGTGTCTACCATAAAAAAAATGAAGGTTTTCAGAGTCCTTGGATGTTATAACCCTGAGACCAATCGTCTCCAACTAACACGGGATGTTTGGTTCAACACAGAGTCCAGTAAGACCAATCGTCTCCAACTAACACGGGTTGTTTGGTTCAACACAGAGCCCAGTAAGACCAATCGTCTCCAACTAACACGGGATGTTTGGTTCAACACAGAGTCCAGTAAGACCAATCGTCTCCAACTAACACGGGTTGTTTGGTTCAACACAGAGACCAGTAAGACCAATCGTCTCCAACTAACACGGGATGTTTGGTTCAACTCAGAGTCCAGTAAGACCAATCGTCTCCAACTAACACGGGTTGTTTGGTTCAACACAGAAACCAGTAAGACCAATCGTCTCCAACTAACACGGGATGTTTGGTTCAACACAGAGTCCAGTAAGACCAATCGTCTCCAACTAACACGGGATGTTTGGTTCAACTCAGAGTCCAGTAAGACCAATCGTCTCCAACTAACACTGGATGTTTGTTTCAACACAGAGTCCAGTAAGACCAATCGTCTCCAACTAACACGGGATGTTTGGTTCAACAAAGAGTCCAGTAATACCAGTCATCTCCAACTAACACGGGTTGTTTAGTTCAACACAGAGTCCAGTAACACCAATCGTCTCCAACTAACATAGAGCCCATGGAATGTGTTTCAAAGCAGGGCTTGAAATTCATTTGTGAAGTAATCAAATATTTTTTAGCTGAAAGCAAATGTTATAAAGTTGGAAGTCAGTTCTAGAAACTGTTCTCAAAATAAAGACTTAATTCTAATCAGATTTGTAGCGTAACCGTTTATCAGTGAAAGACTTGTAACAAACACAGCGAGATCAGAGGCGTGTCTAGGGGGCCCCAG
This sequence comes from Gigantopelta aegis, assembly GCF_016097555.1. Taxonomy (NCBI): domain Eukaryota; kingdom Metazoa; phylum Mollusca; class Gastropoda; order Neomphalida; family Peltospiridae; genus Gigantopelta; species Gigantopelta aegis. The sequence goes on along the minus strand of NC_054713.1, from coordinate 640,459 downwards.
GGGCCCGCCCCCCCCCTAAATTTAGCGATAGTTATAATTTTATTATATTATTATATATTAATTTTCATTTTTTACGATCCCCCTCCAAACTACCTCCAAAGTTTCCTTGGCATTCCACTCATGTCACTGGGGCCCCCTAAATGGATTTTCTGGATCCGCCACTGGAGATAACAGAAATATTTATATTATCGTTCGTGAAAATCAAGCATTCTCTACATTACATTTGAATAGAATAATTTCAAAAATAAGATGGTAGGTAAGCGCTACTTATGTAACTGATTATTAGAAAGATATTTGTATATTTTCAGCGAAGCCACATTTGATTTTCGTTCTGTCTTTAAAAACACCACACCATTTGAGAACATTGTTTTATTAATCATCGGCTATTGGATGTCAAACATTTTGTAATTCTGACGTAGTCTTAGAGAGAAAACCCGTTATATTTTCCAGTAGTAGCAAGGGATCTTTTATATGCACCATCCCACATATATCTGTGTGGTTCTTAACCATATGTATGACGCCATATAACCGTAAATAAAATGTGTTGAGTGCGTCGTAAAATAAAACATTTCTTTCTTTCTTTCCATCCCACAGACAGGATAGCATAAGTTTTTGTTGAAATAATCTAAAACTAACGTATAGGCTGATGCTTGTGCAAGAAGACACTAAATTAGTTTGTTCACACCATTAATTCCACCGATTCTATTGACGAAAGTGTTATGGAAGATAAAAACGACATACTATTTGATATGAAACAAAATAAGGACGAAACGACCCCGTTTTAGGACGAAATGGCTCAATCAGAGGACGAAATGACTCGGGGCGGACGGGAATATTGGCTAAAAGTTTCAGGTACTAAATGGTTTTAGGTCAAAACGACACGGTTGCCCATGACTCGTGCCAGATTTTTAATCCAGATACCGACTCCAAACCCTGAGTGAGTGCTCCGCAAGGCTCAATGGGTAGGTGTAAACCACTTGCACCGACCAGTGATCCATAACTAGTTCAACAAAGGCCATGGTTTGTGCTATCCTGCCTGTGGGAAGTGCAAATAAAAGATCCCTTGCTGCTATTCGGAAGAGTAGCCCATGTAGTGGCGACAGCGGGTTTCCTCTCAAAATCTGTGTGGTCCATAACCATATGTCTGACGCCATATAACCGTAAATAAAATGTGTTGAGTGCGTCGTTAAATAAAACATTTCTTTCTTTCTACCTCTCTGATTCTCTCTCTCTCTCTCTCTCTCTCTCTCTCTCTCTCTCTCTCTCTCTCTCTCTCTCTCTCTCTCTCTCTCTCTAATTCTTGAAGATATTGAGCTGAAATTCTGCTTATAGCTTCATAATGTTCTGTTACAGATCAAGTTCGACCTTCGTGGCAATTTACCTATTTTAGACAGAGTTATGACCCTTGAACTTAGTAGATACGAAAAAAGAAGTTCCGGACTCTTTTGGTACAATGTCTGAAGATATTGAGATAAAATTTTGTATATAGCTTTATCATGTAAGCTACTGTTACAGCTCAATTTCGACTTTCCTATCAATTGACCCATTTTTTTCTCAGAGTTATGGCCCTTGAACATTTGAGATACGAATATTTATTTTCCAGACTTTTTTTCGGGGGGGGGGGGGGGGGGGGCAATACCTTGAGATATTGAGCTGAAATTTTGTGTATGTAGATGTATCATGTACTGTTACAAATCAAGTTTGACTTCCATAACAATTTACCAATTTTTGACAGAGTTACGAACCTTGAACTTATGGAGATAAGAACAGTTTCTGGGCCCGGTAGTACTCTCAGAATGTGTTTTAAAAGTTTATCCTGCAATCCTACATGATATGAAAAATAAACGAATCTTATGATTTTGCAATTATTTAAATAGCGTTTTCCAAACTATATAGATTTACACGAATTAATTGTCTTGTTGCCTAGCTAACCTTGTCGTCTTCAATATTTATACACCAAATCAAATTAGTTCTTTAATAACAACAATTTATGTCTTATTTTTAAAAATATGTTACCATTAAAGTGATTTATTTATATTATCATTATTACTAGTACATAACGGCATTGTTTGTTTACATTGGAGGGTCAAAGGTCAACATTCCTTTGCAAGGGTTGAGGTATTTTAAAAAACTATATTTAGGGTCATTGACCAAAAATATAGAAATTTATCTAGTCATGAATTCTTGCCAATATATATAATGATGGCACGATAAAAATAATCATACCAACGATAAACTATTACTATTACTAAATATTTCGACGTATAATTCCGAACGTACACGATCGATGTATTCCACTTTCCGACTAAGTCCGAACTTTAACGAATGGTGGATTCGACCTTCGCCGACTTCCGGGTTAAACAAAATGGGCCAACAAAAAAAATAGCTTGAGATGAATTGTAATGGCATGCAACATGGAATTGGAGTGCAAACCTATTTCCAGCAGTTACAGCGTGTAAGTAGCATGAGTTTTGAATACCGAGTTAAACAAAGCCGTCAACTGATTTGGTAGGCTGTCTTTCCCAGGGTAAAAGATCGCTTCGCTTGTGAACATTTGCGCTTGAATCCTAGCTAATGTGTATGTATATTCGTGGTATTGTACACTTCGCAGTGACATCATATTTAATACATCTTTGTTAGGCAAAAGTTCATTTCGATCTACTTCTTCTAATCCCTTTTATATATTTACGTGTATCCAAGGGGTGTGGTTTGGGGGCGGGGACTAGTCCAGCCCTGGAAAATCGGATCATTTTGCGGCGGCAAAGTGCAAATAATAACAAAGTAAAATTCAATGATGATAAAAAAAAAGATACCATTGGAGATCAATTTTGCAGCAGCTTTTTGCTGTGAACAGCTGATTGCAATAGCGAATGACAAAAGTTGCTAGTCGAAGATTAGACTTGCAAGGTTTTGCTTTGTTTTGCTTGTTTATATAATTATTATTATGGTTTCCTTCATGATCTAGGCTCAGTCTTGCGTTAGGAGAGAGCTGTCCCCAGTAAAATATTACTACCTCATCCCCCCCCCCCCCCCCCCCAGTGTATACACGTAGTATTAGTTGTAGTAAGGTAGGGACATAGTCCAGTGGTAAAGGGAGCAGGTCATCTCGCCCTAGTGCACGGGGCTCGCTAATACTTAACATGCACTGTGAGTGTGAGTTGCTTCCCTCTACTTAGTAATTTCAAAATGGCAGGGGTGTTTTTTTAAGGTTGTCGTTGAAGATTTTATTTTATTAATGATGCAAGTACTTCAATCAGGATTTTGTGAGTATGGTTATACATTTTTGGTTTGTGTGTCCATTTGTTGCACTATTTCGGTTGAGAAATGATTGAAACATAGTGCTACAAGTTTTTAATATAGGCTATAAAAATAGGGTATGTAACAAGATCCAGACGTAGTAAGAACCACACTTACTATGTCCCTCCAGACTAATGTCGCTCCAAAACCATCTTGTCCCACACTGTTTAGTCACATCATTATAGTTTTATTAATTAAATATAACAATAGCTTGCAATAATGTGCATTAAATATGATTGCACATCAGTCGGAGTCCCAAAAGCCTTGCCTGAGAATTTCTTTAAAACTCACAAGCGTCGTTAAAATAGGCATGACAGTTCATTGTTTATCCAATATTAGGATCTCTCTAATATAAGACCATTTGATAAGTGGTTGTAATAGCAAAGTTTCCCTGTAATATTAATAAATAAAATGACACCAAAGTTGTAGACGTCCATATTTAATTTTGTCACAATTATTTATGGACGGTAAAGTTTGGGGTGAGTTGTCCAAACACTGGGGTGAGTTAGTTTTGGGGCGAGTTGACCAGGATTCATGGTAAAGTGCTCGCTTGATGCGTGGTCAATCTAGGATTGATTCCCGCTGGTGGGCCCATTGGGCTATTTCTCATTCCAGCCAGTGCACCACAACTGGTACCTCAAAGGCCGTGGTATGTGCTATCCTGTCTGTAGGCTGGTGGATATAAACAATCCCTTGCTACTAATGGAAAAATATAGCTCGTTTCCTAGACTATATGTCAAAATTACCAAACGTTTAACATCCAGTAGCCGATGATAAAGTAAAATCAATGTGCTCGAGTGGTGTCGTTAGACAAAACAAACTTTTTCATTGTAGTCATGTGGTGGCAAACACAGCTTACACTGTTGATTCCTTTTTACATTTTTAGAAATTCTGCTTTAAGTTTTGTTATATATTTCAGATTGCATTTCAACTGTTTAGTTAATGGTGTCTGTACTGTATACATGTGTATGTACTGAGGTGCTATAAAGTGGTTCGTCTTACGTGACGTCGGGCGAGATATCTTGGATGTATTAGTGAGAAGGTTAATGTCGTTGTACATGTAGTTGTGTGTGTGTGTCATCTCACACATTGTCAGTGAAGAGGTTTTGTCTTCAATATTTTGATATTTTTCACATTTATTTGTAATAAAGTTCTACAAATTAATGAATCGCACGCATAATCTATTCATAATTAGCTCAAGAATAATAATTTTTACAAGTCTTGTAATAATTAGCCGAAATAATTAGTGGCTAAATATATCATGGTCACCATATTTGTTGCTTTGTCAGTTGTCTGAAAATAATTCTGGGAAAAAAAAGTAGTGCATTGAATGTGTACACATAAAACAGTGATGTCATTAGTTAATGTGTACACATAAAACAGTGAAAAGAAAAAGAAAGAAATGTTTTATTTAACGACGTACTCAACACATTTTATTTACGGTTATATGGCGTCAGACATATGGTTAAGGACCACACAGATTTTGAGAGGATTCCTGCTGTCGCCACTGCATGGGCTACTCATTCTGATTAGCAGCAAGGGATCTTTTATTTGCACTTCCCACAGGCAGGATAGCACAAACCATGGCCTTTGTTGAACCAGTTATGGATCACTGGTCGGTGCAAGTGGTTTACACCTACCCACTGAGCCTTGCGGAGCACTCACTCAGGGTTTGGAGTTGGTATCTGGATTAAAAATCCCATGCCTTGACTGGGATCCGAACCCAGTACCTACCAGCCTGTAGACAGATGGCCTAAGGCGTATCATAAAATATTGTTTGTTTCCGGTTACCCGACCGACCCTAATTTGAACCTGCCGATTCTAAAACTTTTTTTGTATATCCAAAAATGTTTTTTTAATATAACAATGATTTCCATGAAAACATTCCAAAACTATCACAAGCACTAATTTGGTGTCATTTAGGGTATAACCCTATTGTGTTTTCCGATTTGCGGACGTATATCGGTGGTTTTACTGTCGCAAATTTAGTTTTATTGGCGACTCATTAGCCACGAAATGTTTTCTTCTAACAATTGATTGATGGAGTTACTTCCCTTCAAATTGAAGTTCGGTAACTTTCGTGAGATATTGGGTGAAGAGTCGGAAAATTGTTTTCACGAATTTATGCGATCTTTTCTGATTTACTCTACATCTAGTGTAGCGAGGTGGACCGATTAATAATAATAATAATAATAACTATATTTAATGATTTACTCCAGCGACAAACTGGCCTTTAGTGACCTTCTGATAAACTAGGGGAGGGAATGTTTACCGATACTGATGGAGTTTACTGCCAAATCAAATGATTAAATATGTCAGTAAGATCTCGATGCGTTTCGTTATTTTTTGTAAGTGGTCACTGGGAACTTCGCGGGTTTCCATGTGTGATGTCCAAGAGCCGATGATATTAAAGATAGAAATCAATGTGCTCTAGTGGAGTCGTTAAATAAAACAAACTTTACTTTTCAACATTCGTTTGAGCATCCTGAGCATTTTTACTGCATTTCTATTCATTGGACCAATTGATTGCTTCAAACCAAGTTTGTACTTTAATACTGGATGCATATACAGAATAAAACTAACATTGCGAATTACATTTCTTAGATACACTAGGAAAGATAATATTCATAACATTTTTTTTTAAATGTTATTGTTATTATAAATATAGAACCCTTCTTTTCAGTTTTCATTAAAAAAAATGTTATAACTTATTTACTGGTTTCTGTCCAATTAAGGTTCAACCAAGTCTGTCCTGGACCAGTACAGAAGTTAAGTGTCAGGGATTTACCTTGTTTTTCTGAAATGGGGGTCCCTTGGACTCTTCTCTTTCTTTTCTGGGGGTCCCAACCTGAAAACAAAGAGTCCCAAAACCACACAAACAACAGAGAGCTGCAGACATCAAATCACGTGTATACTATATGTTTTATTAAAGTAAATTTAACAAGCTGTGTGGTTGTTTTTCCTTTCGGGAAATCAATGTCGGTATTCATTGTTTATTCTTTCAAAATAAACATTTCAATTTGATCTGTATAATTATTTGAACCATTTCCTGCAAGCTAAATGACACTCACAATACCATGTGTTATTTATGAATCGTGCTACTTGTTTGTTAATGCAAATCAGAACATTTAACCAATTTGTTTTATTCGCCCGGAAATTTCCGATTGTGTTTGGCCTGTTGACGAGAAGTTCCGAATGATTGCAAATCCGCGATCTCTTTCCAGAAATTACCAACTTTACCCGATTAAGCGCAGCAAAGGATAAAGACGCAGTGTTCCCAGAGATTAAAACTTTTTGTTTTCGATATGGGGAATCCCCATTTGAATACGCAGTTTATAGGTAGAAAAGAAATAGTGTGTTATCTTTGATAGTGGACAGGGTTACTGAAAATGTCAAATATTTTATGCGTCCCACGGGACGCAGTATCTCTATTTTTGCGGGTCCAGTTAAGTTTTAGTGCATCCTATACACAAGTTTTGTGCGTCCGGTAAATCCCTGAAGTGTTAGTATGAGAGTAAACTTTCTGCCTATTATTAAACAGCAAGGGGTCTTTTGTATGTACTCTACCACAGATAGGTTAGCACCATGTTGCCCTCAAAATCAAAATGCCTTGCCTTTTATAAATTTATAAGTTGCCCATGTAAAAAGAAGCCTTTAAACACACCTATGTGGATAGTACTACATATTTCCTTATTTTAATTAAGTTATGAAATAGATATAGAAAATAAAATGGCCATAAAGTTTTTGTCCTTTTGAAAATTGTATAATGGGGAAAAAAAGCCCTTATATTTAAAGCTGCACATAAAATATGTCCCCAAAACGTCGCTTTACCATGCCTTACTTCATTTCTAGGGAAAACATTGTGATGAATGGTATTGTTGGTTTGCATAATGCATTTTTATACATGCAGATGTTATTTTGGATACCGGTAGTCAACACGTTTATTTAATATCCATAAATAAAATTATTTTCCAAAATAAAATGTTTTTCCTACCTACCTACCCTATATTTTTCCAGCATATAATAGGAAACAAGTAAAAAAAAAATTCTGGCCTAACCACGACACCACCAAGGTCAGTATAAAACAGTGATGTCACTAGTTAATGAGTACACATAAAACAGTTATGTCACTAGTTAATGTGTATGACACACTCAATATTCCCCCCCCCCCCCCCCAAAAAAAAAAAAATTCTACTTGTAAATGGAATTATTTGGTTGTAATTTTTTGTAGGCTTACGACTGTAGGTAAAAACTTTGTTACAAAGAAAATATTATTAAATATTTTAGGCAGGAACCGTCATTATTACAACTTTGACATAGCACCTTTGAAGTGAAAGTTTGGCATGCCATGAAACCATGCTACAGGATCAGAGATAAATCTAATCCAGACAACACTATTGGCCTTGGCAGTGGTGTGGTTAAGCCATCAGACATAAGGCTGGTAGGTACTGGGTTCAAATCACGGGACCAGCTTCCACCCAGAGCATGTTTAACGACTCAATGGGTAGGTGTAAGACGACAGACCTTTCAGTTATTAATCGCTAACCCACTGTCCTAGGCAAACAGCCCAAATAGCTGAGGTGTGCCCAGGACAGCATGCTAAAAGCATAGAAATAAAGTACAAACAACAACAAGTGATTGATGCTAAAAGCAAATTGTTATGGTGACTGTTACAGGGCCAGTGAAGTGTATTTAAGGGGGTGGGGCACTGTCTGTGTGATAGTCCAGGGGGTGGAATTTGAGTGCACAGAGGACCTGAACCTGTTGTTGGTGGGGGGTGGGTGGGTAATGCTAAGACAGTTTTGAGTTGCAGGTGTTAAATATGGCATTTCTATCCTTCATGGCACAATAAAGGGGACATGTGAATAGTAGTAGTACCAGTAATATTACTTGTTTCTTATACATACAAGACATATTTAATATTTACTTTATTTTTCTCAATGAAAGGGATTAATTGCTTATTTTTTATGCATACAATATTTAAACAGTTTAATTTACTCAGTGAAACCTTGTTCATAATCATTTATGACTTAATACAGTTTTACAACATGTACTTGTTTCAATGTAATATAATATTGTCACTTGATCTTTATATAACAGTTTTGTTATGGATACTAAATTAATATATTTATACCTTCTGATGAAATTGATCAGATTCACTGAAACAAGACAAAAATAAAAGAACACAACATTAATATTACACATTTTGGAGATAGATTTCAGGAATAGCCTTCTTCAACAATAGACTTAAAACAGTGCACTGTCTGACAAATGTTTGAGAAAGTCAGTAGCCCTCACAGAGGCTTTGAGTGGTGCCCTATGTATTATAGTTTACAATACAATACAGTTGAGTGGTGCCCTATGTATTATAGTTTACAATACAATACAGTTGAGTGGTGCCCTATGTATTATAGTTTACAATACAATACAGTTGAGTGGTGCCCTATGTTTTATAGTTTACAATACAATACAGTTGAGTGGTGCCCTATGTATTATAGTTTACAATACAATACAGTTGAGTGGTGCCCTATGTATTATAGTTTACAATACAATACAGTTGAGTGGTGCCCTATGTTTTATAGTTTACAATACAATACAGTTGAGTGGTGCCCTATGTATTATAGTTTACAATACAATACAGTTGAGTGGTGCCCTATGTATTATAGTTTACAATACAATACAGTTGATGATTTCCACTAGCCCAGATAAAAAAATGTACTAGCCAGGTTAGTGGATTTGTCGAACCCTGCTTTAACATCTTTGTATAGTAAGAAAATTTCAAATGTTGTACTATGATCAATTCATCATTTGAAAAATGTAAGGACATACATGTGTGTAAGTTTATATTGTGTGTTTGTTTAGATATAAACACTTGTAGCCCTAATTGTTTTAATATGACAAACCCTAGTTCTTAAACAATATCACATATTTTTCACTATTTTTAAATCTGTTTTTGATAATTTAAATTAGAGGTACTTAAATTGTATTATTTAGAATATTCATTTTTTTACACCTGAAGTGGTTCTGGTTATCCGGGTTTTTGCAATACACCAACATGTATTTTTTATAATTCTACAAGCTCTTGTTATCCAGGGATGTCATTAATAGGCGGCAGCCAGCGTTTTTTCACCGGCTTTCGAATCATTTGTCGCCTGGTATCGAACTTCCAATAAACAGTCCTTCTCGACCGTTCGTCGAGTATAGCCAGCAGTTTGTCGCAAAAACATGCTTAAAAAATCTTCTCTACTTCCATAAATTGTTATTCATAATTGAATAGTCTTCATATCATTAGATGATTTATTGAAGTTGTGAATTTCATTAATGTCAGTGTTGTCGCTGCTTCATTTTCGTGGGACGGGACAGGCCGCCCCACTATTGTGTTTTGCCACTTCCCCATGCACCCCCCATATATACACTCCCCTCTTTATTTTTCCACATCCTGCTATATCTTACAGCACCAGCTCTGCTATTTCAAAATGCAGACTTTTTTTTACACTGAAAGAAATCGATCAGTCTGTATACTAGACATCAAAGGAAACGAGCCGCGATGCATACAAAAACACAACTAACGAAAAACCTCCAGTATCTTACAAGTTACGATACGTAATTTAACAGTATTTTGAACAGCCTTTATTGTGTGACTTGTATCCTATACCAGTATCCATTTGTATGTTTAATAATAAATAATAAATATTATATATTATTTGAGCAATAAAAACATTTGATTTTTATCCTTTCGGCAATCTCCAACAGAAAAAAAATACTTTTATGGTGCCAAATGTATCACGTGATCAGAACGGTCATTCTGTCTTTTGTGTCCACTGACTCGTCAACTATTTTTACCTCAATTGCAGATTTAATTGGTCGTAACTGATGATTTTTACTTACTGTCATATGTTTATTCTGAAATTCCTAAGAAAATATTAGAAACGTTTAATTGTGTTAGGGATGTCACCGCTTACACTACCAACGGAAGCACTAATGTTCATCATTAAAATAAGTTATCTTGGGTGCCAAATAATATATACACCATCATAACAAAAACAAACTACTATTGTCGATTCATTTGAAGAAGATAGAAATAAAAAAAATAGACAAAAATGTAATCCCACATTAGGGGATCACTTTGGAAATTTAAAAAAATTATTTTTCAGATATATTGAAATCTTTATTAAAATAATATTAAAACTTTAATCGGTTCACCGAAACAAATGCCTGTGAATGTCAGACCGACAATATGAATATCTTTGGTTCAGCTGCATAAAAAATTAATCAGCTTGTACATTGTACCACCTTTTTGTAACAGATACTTAAGTACAAAATAAGGGGTATGTCTTTCCACAAAGTCTTTTTTTTTTCCCTGTATCTTACATAGTTATTATATGAGATGACGATCTGGAATACAAATTAATGCTGACCACCATGTCAAATCCGTGACAACAAGACATGTTTACAGGCATTTATCAAGGATTTTTCTCCAGGGTGCCATGTCTGATGTGATTGGGAAAATTAGCGTTAGTAAATCATACTTGGGATATGTTTTCAGGCCACTGAACGGTGCAGTACACCACTGTTGTTCATACTTGGGATATGTTTTCAGGCCACTGAACTGTGCAGTACACCACTGTTGTTCATACTTGGGATATGTTTTCAGGCCACTGAACGGTGCAGTACACCACTGTTGTTCATACTTCGGATATGTTTTCAGGCCAATGAACGATGCAGTACACCACTGTTGTTCATACTTGGGATATGTTTTCAGGCCACAGAACGATGCAGTACACCACTGTTGAATTAGTTTATTAGAACAAACATAACGAAATATATATGTAAATATATATGGGGAATTTTTAGTACAGAAATTGTCAGTACGACTTCCATCAGTAAAGGCTCCTATGTTCGGACCCGCACAACACCTGTATAAATCCCCGGTTTACGTATTTAATCAATATCGTGCATTGCGGTTTTCTTCATGTGGCAGGTGGTGTATGTTCGGACCCGCACAACACCTGTATAAATCCCCGGTTTACGTATTTAATCAATATCGTGCATCGCGGTTTTCTTCATGTGGTAGGTGGTGTATGTTACCATGTAGGTCTGGCTGCTTTCTGTAGTCTTCACTAAGTGTCATATTCATATTTCGCCCCAAGATGTGTCCCGTTAGGGAAATGTTTTATTTAATGACGCATTCAACACATTTTATTTACGGTTATATGGTTAAGGACCACACACATATTGAGAGAAGAAACCCGCTGTCGCCACTTCATGGGCTACTCTTTTCGGTTATCAGCAAGGAATCTTTTATATGCACCATCCCACAGACAGGATCGCACATACCATGGCCTTTAATGTACCAGTCGTGGTGCACTGGCTGGAGCGTGAAATAGCCCAATGGCCCACTGACGGGGATCGATCCCAGACCAACCGCACATCAAGCGAACACTTTAGTGTCCCTTTAGGGATTTACCCAGATGTTCTGTATCTCCAAACATCGGCCCTTTTCCAGAAGAAAGTGGCACTGACAATTCCTAATTTCTATGCTAAAAATTCCCAATACATAATCATATATATATTTATATAATTATGTCTGTTGGCATAAATTAATTTAAAAGTGGTATAGGGCATCATCTAATAGCCGAAACAAATGTCCCACATATATGATTTATTGTTACTAATTTTCCAAATCCGATCGGCTCAGAGTCAAGTTCTCACTTAATGGTGGTAACAGGGAACATTTTTTTTTGTATCGCGTCGCAATTCGCTACGCAAGTTTCAGTCAGAGATTGCTACCATACACAATTTTATAATGGGATCTACTTGCTTATCAATTTACAATGGACTAGATATATCGCAAATCCAGATTTTAAAACCAAAATGTGCCTTGGTTGATACAGACAATCTGTAGTCTGTTGGGCTTTTTTTTTTACCCTTCCACCCACCGCTCCTCAATTGCAGGTATATCAGTGTTTAAGAAAGTCACTCGCAGAAGCTTTGACTAGTGCACTACATGTGATTTTTTCCGCGATCACGGAAAACGGATGGAAATTGCGGAATTCCCAGTGTGACACAGAATTTACATTCGGAAAGAGAATTTTGATTTTCAGCGAAATTTGAAAAACCAATACCATTTACTATTGTCACTCGCTATAAAACTAGCGATTAGGCTAGTCCCATTACAGCACTGTTGGCAGACACGTAGTGTCACATTTACTATTGTTACTCGCTGTAAAAGTGGCGATTAGGCTAGTCCCATTACAGCACTGTTGGCAGACACGTAGTGTCACATTTACTATTGTCACTCGCTGTAAAAGTGGCGATTAGGCTAGTCCCATTACAGCACTGTTGGCAGACACCAGTGTTCGAGATTAACGGTATCCCGATATCCCGGGGATACCAGAATTTAATTTTGGATACCAGACTTCAAGAACCCAGTATCCCACCGGGATGCCATATAATACTAAATTCTCAGGTGGGATACCAGATTTTGAAATGTTAGTATCCAACTGGGATACTGGCCAAAATTTTTAATCTCGAACACTGGACACGTAGTGTCATATTTACTATTGTCACTCGCTGTAAAAGTGGCGATTAGGCTAGTCCCATTACAGCACTGTTGGCAGACACGTAGTGTCACATTTACTATTGTCACTCGCTGTAAAAGTGATGAGTAATTAGGCTAGTCCCATTACAGCACTGTTGGCAGACACGTAGTGTCACATTTACTATTGTCACTCGCTGTAAAAGTGATGACTAATTAGGCTAGTCCCATTACAGCACTGTTGGCAGACACGTAGTGTCATATTTACTATTGTCACTCGCTGTAAAAGTGATGACTAATTAGGCTAGTCCCATTACAGCACTGTTGGCAGACACGTAGTGTCATATTTACTATTGTCACTCGCTGTAAAAGTGATGATTAATTAGGTTAGTCCCATTACAGCACTCGCTGTAAAAGTGATGATTAATTAGGCTAGTCCCATTACAGCACTGTTGGCAGACAAGTAGTGTCATATTTACTATTGTCACTCGCTGTAAAGTGATGATTAATTAGGCTAGTCCCATTACAGCACTGTTGGCAGACACGTAGTGTCATATTTACTATTGTCACTCGCTGTAAAAGTGATGATTAATTAGGTTAGTCCCATTACAGCACTCGCTGTAAAAGTGATGATTAATTAGGCTAGTCCCATTACAGCACTGTTGGCAGACAAGTAGTGTCATATTTACTATTGTCACTCGCTGTAAAGTGATGATTAATTAGGCTAGTCCCATTACAGCACTGTTGGCAGACACGTAGTGTCATATTTACAGGGTTCACTGCTTAGTCTGTTGCGCCTGCGCAGACGGGATAGGTTTTTGCCAGGAGTAAGTTCAGCCAGCCGTTTGTCACTAACGCTTGTCTTGATTTTTACACTACTCATTAAACTGAATGACGACTTGAGGAAACCAGTTTACAAATGTTTAGCGATAAACGACTGACTGAATGTAGCATTGTTACTTTATTTCAGCTGTGACATGCACATACATGTACTTCACATTGCAACAGCGATAAAAATAAATGAGCCCCTTTGAATAAAATGTGTACTTAGTTGTGACAATTATGCTTTATATAGTTATAATTGTGACCATTGCTTCTGATGCAATTTTTGCTACTCACGTGCACTTTGAAAATTTAACAACAAACAACAAATAGTGATATTTTTTTTTATTGTATCACTTTCTGTGAAGTTGGTAGGTTGTTAAATTTATTGCAGTTGTAATATGTACCAAAAGAATGATGAATAAATAGCATGTTCTACTTTAATTTGTAATAACTTATGTTAGTTAAATTGTTAATTACATATTGTAGTCTGAAATGAAAATGAAACGGAATTTACAAAAACATGAAACGCAAAATAGCTTTTTTAAGAAACAGAAAACCACTGTGTCTACATGTGTATAATATAGTAATACAGTTGATAGTTTCTTCTGGCCCAGACTGCACATTTGATTTGTGGTACCCTGGGTATATTGAACATAACTAGTGTACTGAGGTGTCGTTAAATATATGTCCTTTGTTTGGGGTGTCACAGTTATCAGGGTAACATATTTTTAAATCTTAGGTAACCAGTTAGTTCACATGATTTTGACCTGCACCACCAGTTGTTTGTGTAATTGGTGAGTTACCTAGGACTTGTACTATAGTTTTAGGGAGCAGGACAATTGGTGAGTTACCTAGGACTTGTACTATAGGTTTAGGAAGCAGGATAATTGGTGAGTTACCTAGGACCTGTACTATAGGTTTAGGAAGCAGGACAATTGGTGAGTTACCTAGGACTTGTACTATAGGTTTAGGGAGCAGGACAATTGGTGAATTGGTGAGTTACCTAGGACCTGTACCTAGTACTATAGGTTTAGGAAGCAGGACAATTGGTGAGTTACCTAGGACCTGTACTATAGTTTTAGGGAGCAGGACAATTGGTGAGTTACCTAGGACCTGTACTATAGGTTTAGGAAGCAGGACAATTGGTGAGTTACCTAGGACCTGTACTATAGGTTTAGGAAGCAGGACAATTGGTGAGTTACCTAGGACCTGTACTATAGGTTTAGGAAGCAGGACAATTGGTGAGTTACCTAGGACCTGTACTATAGGTTTAGGAAGCAGGACAATTGGTGAGTTACCTAGGACCTGTACTATAGGTTTAGGAAGCAGGACAATTGGTGAGTTACCTAGGACCTGTACTATAGGTTTAGGAAGCAGGACAATTGGTGAGTTACCTAGGACCTGTACTATAGGTTTATGGACTATAGTTTTATGGAGCAGGATAATTGGTGAGTTACCTAGGACTTGTACTATAGGTTTAGGAAGCAGGACAATTGGTGAGTTACCTAGGACCTGTGCTATAGGTTTAGGAAGCAGGACAATTGGTGAGTTACCTAGGACCTGTGCTATAGGTTTAGGAAGCAGGACAATTGGTGAGTTACCTAGGACCTGTGCTATAGGTTTAGGAA
The DNA here is from genome assembly GCF_016097555.1 of Gigantopelta aegis. Lineage (NCBI taxonomy): Eukaryota > Metazoa > Mollusca > Gastropoda > Neomphalida > Peltospiridae > Gigantopelta > Gigantopelta aegis. Next base: position 625,171 of record NC_054713.1, on the reverse strand, counting down.
GCAGGACAATTGGTGAGTTACCTAGGACCTGTGCTATAGGTTTATGGAGCAGGACAATTGGTGAGTTACCTAGGACCTGTACTATAGGTTTATGGAGCAGGACAATTGGTGAGTTACCTAGGACCTGTACTATAGGTTTATGGAGCAGGACAATTGGTGAGTTACCTAGGACTTGTACTATAGGTTTAGGAAGCAGGACAATTGGTGAGTTACCTAGGACTTGTACTATAGGTTTAGGAAGCAGGACAATTGGTGAGCTACCTAGGACCTGTACTATAGGTTTAGGAAGCAGGACAATTGGTGAGTTACCTAGCACCTGTACTATAGGTTTAGGAAGCAGGACAATTGGTGAGTTACCTGGGACCTGTACTATAGGTTTAGGAAGCAGGACAATTGGTGAGTTACCTGGGACCTGTACTATAGGTTTATGGAGCAGGACAATTGGTGAGTTACCTAGGACCTGTACTATAGTTTTATGAAGCAGTAGCCTGTATTGTTGGAGTAGCCTGTGTTGGTTGGAGTAGCCTGTCTTGTTGGTTGGAGTGGCCTGTATTGGTTGGAGTGGCCTTTGTTGTTGGAATAGCCTATGTTGGTTGTTGGAGTAGCCTATGATGGTTGGAGTAGCCTATGTTGGTTGTTGAAGTAGCCTATGTTGGATGGAGTAGCCTGTGTTGGTTGGAGTAGCCAGTGTTTGTTGGAGTAGCCTGTGTTGGTTGGAGTAGCCTGTCTAGTGGGCTGTGTTGGTTGGAGTAGCCTATGTTGGTTGTTGGAGTAGCTTGTGTTGGTTGGAGTAGCCTATGATGGTTGGAGTAGCCTGTGTTGGTTGTTGGAGTAGCCTATGTTGGATGGAGTAGCCTATGATGGTTGGAGTAGCCTATGTTGGTTGGAGTAGCCTATGTTGGTTGGAGTAGCCTGTATTGATTGGACTAGCCTGTTGGTTGGAGTATCCTATTGTTTGGAGTAGCCAGTGTTGCTTGGAGTGGCCTTTGTAGAACAATTTCATGGCAGCGGGTTTCCTATTTATTTCCACACTCTATTGAATATAACCATGTTATTTTTGTTACGAAGTAACCATGTGTTATAATGTAGTGAGGTGTTATAAAATATTCCTCCCCTTTTCTCACCCTGTACAGTACACCCCACCTCCTCCGCATCTGCCCTAGCCTGGCCACTCCCTGACAGGTGAGAAGTTATTCACACTAACCTCGTACTCCCCCAAACACGGAAAGTGATTAGTGTTTGAACACTCGTTTGACATCATTTAGATTTATTGTTTGTTTTTATGTTGCCTGTTAGGACATAGCCCAGTGGTAAATCACTCAGCTGATGTGCTGTTGGTTTAGGATCAATCCCTGTCAGTGGGCCCTCCAACCAGTGCACCACGACTGGTATATCAAGGCCCGTCTGTGGGCCCTCCAACCAGTGCACCACGACTGGTATATCAAGACCCGTCTGTGGGCCCTCCAACCAGTGCACCACGACTGGTATATCAAGGCCCGTCAGTATGCCCTCCAACCAGTGCACCACGACTGGTTTATCAATCCCTGTCTCAGGCCTTTCCCCAGGAATTTTTTAAGGCGCTTACAAGTTACATGTAAAATCGTGAATTTTTTTTTTTTATTATCAAATTACCTCTCTCTCTCTCTCTCTCTCTCTCTCTCTCTCTCTCTCTCTCTCTCTCTCTCTCTCTCTCTCTCTCTCTCTCTCTCTCTCTCTCCATGATTCTCTTTTACACCCTCTCATGACATATATAATCTTTCTCCCCATCTAGGTGTGTATGTACATGAGTATATGTGTGAATATCTTCACTTTCTCTCAACATTCATCTTTCAGTCATTATGTTTATATACATATCTCTCTCTCTCTCTCTCTCTCTGTATATATGTACATGTCTGTCTTTCTTTTACACCTTCTCATGATAAACATAATTAACAAAGTAATACATCCTTCAAAATCATTTGATTAGTCCACTGTCACTTTAGAACATCAATTTTCCGGTTTTTCATTGAGCCCCAGGTCTCACAAGCTTTATGAAAATCAAAGTCCTTTGCTTCTTTCCCTTCCATTGTTACTGCCAGAATGTTGTTGAGATTCTTTTCTAGTAATGACCCTCTCAAGTCTGTCTTTACTCTGTTCAGGGTGCTGAAACCACGTTCACAGTCTGCTGTGGAAACAGGAATAATTAATCCCACTGAAGCTATTTTGTGCAGGTTGGGATACCCCCTGGCAAGAGAAGAATCGAGTAGTTTCAGCATCAGGCTATATGGTGATCTCTCATTGGTGGCTAGAACAGCCACTGGTTTGAAGACTTTCCATTCTTCAACAGCATCCTCTTTGTTTGTAAATGGCAAATGAGATGCCAATGCCTGTAACATAAATAAATCAAAATAATGTTTTCATTGTAACTAAATGCAAGTCTCAAAAATCAAGTTAAAACTTCCCGACTAAAATAATTAATGTAACAGTTTAATTTCAAATTTATAACAAATGAAAATAAATACCTCGATATCTTTCTGCCCATGGTATTCAATGGTGCTGCCACAATCTTCTGGCCAGAATGATCTATCAAATACCTTGAAATGTTCTAGAAAGTCTGAGTCAGGAAATCTTTGTTCGAGTTGCTCCAAAATGGCTGCCAGTAATGGATAGAAGATCTGAAACAGAAAGGATAAAAGGAATTACAAATAACAAATTTTCTGTTCCTGTTAATAATAATATTACTGACAGATTGCAAGTTCAGAAGGATAAGATAGGTATCTTCAAAAATCTACCCACCTGTTTTGTGAACAGTTCTTCCTGTTTGTCAGTTACAGCAGACAGCTTATCTTGAATGGGAATGAGTTCATCCATCTTTTCTCGTATAGACTTTAGCAGTTTGCCTGGACAAGCATCCAACTTGCATCTGATTGCAGCTGCAGTTCCCTGAAGATGCGACTTCATGCATGCAAAGTCCAGTTCAGTTCTCTGAAGATATACCATTCAACTTTTATGACAGTTGTTAATAAAATATTGTTGTAGTTAAACATCAGAATTTTTGTGTATACATGTTTAATTTTTACCTGAAAAACACGGGAAAGAATTGTTAAAGGTGGCAGCACATCACCCAGGAAGCATAATGTAGCCAGAAAGTTGTACTTCGTGGTGAAGTGCAGCAGACCTTCAGCTTGACAATCATGTCTCTCAGATGCCTACATATATAAGAAAACATATTTAGTGATACATAAAAATCCTGATTATTTTTTTTTACAGACCTATACATTATAACATTACTTATTTTGATATAATAAGTAATAAAATATAATACCTCTCTGTCTAGACTTGTGTACACTGACTTCAGACAAAGCAAAAGAGCTTTCACAGCTGCTTCATGTGACAGCCAACGGGTGTCAATCGCTCGAACAAGCCTCAGGTGGGGGTCATTCAGTACTTTCTGGAAATAAGATCAAGACAAAAATATACGAATCAGTTTATGTATTTTATGCATCATTGATTCACGAATTGATTAACATGAAATTAAACCTTGATATAATGTAGTAGTCTTCTTTTTTTTTGTATGACTGTTTAACTATTTGAAGTAAAAACTTAATGAAAACTGTATTGTGTAAATTTAACAAGTTTAACATACCTGTATCTCCTCGAGCCCTGCCATTCTCACAGACGAGTTGGAGTAGAACTTCCACAGCTGTAACAGTGTTGCTTTGAAGTTCTTCAGGTAGGTAATTCTGTTGGCACTCTGTGACACAGCTAAAGCTAGGCGATGGGCAACACAATGATTGGAAATCAACCATGGAATATCGCGTTTAAACAGTGCAACAACACCACCTTTTTTACCTAACATAACACTAGCTCCGTCACTGCCTATAGCCACAAGTTTGTCTTTGTAGTTGAGCTCAATTTCATTACAGAACTTTGTAACTCTATCGTAAATTGTTTCCGCTTTACCATCCGGCATTTCAATCATTTGAAGGAATTTTGTAACTGGAGTTTTATCCTTGATGTACCGAGCATACACTGTTAACTGTTTCTTAACTGATACATCGGTTGTTTCATCCAACATGAGAGAGAAATAATTAGCCTGTCTGACTTCGTCGAAGACTTCTTGTTGTACTTGTCTGCCTAAAATAGCTACCATCTCTTGAATAATGCGCATACTTGTGTATTTTGCATTTCCTCCTATCTGAATGTCTTTCAAGTATTCACATCCCATCTCCATGGTGTGTTCTGTTAATGGAATGAAATTTGTAGTGTGTGGAATTTCCCTTTTCATTAAAAAGTACATGTTCTTCAAATATCCAAGAAAAGCCTTTTTCTGTGCACCAACTACATTTTTGAAATTTTGCATGATCCCTCCATCTTTTTTTGAAAGCGATAAAGCCGTTTCACGCTCCACTGCAGTTTTATGCGATTCTGTTTTAACATGTCTCACTAGGCTTTGTCTCACAAAATTAACACAAGGTACATCAACCCAAACACTTTTTCCCACAACTGCTTTCACTGGCCGTGTAGAATGTTTCTGACATATATTACAGAACATACCTATTAAAAAATAAAATGACAATATTACTGATCTGGCCGTAGAACATAATCTGAAGTTCAGAACCTGTAGGCCTATGTATCGTTATTTACAATGAGACCCAAAATGTTAAAAAAATAATAATTAAAACATCAATAATAATAATAAATAATAAATTAAAAATAAAAGAACTAGCCTACGCGCTATTAAAATTAAAAGATCAATAATAATAATAAATAATATATTAAATATAAAAGAACTAGCCTACGCGCTTTATGATCGCTAGTATGATAAGTGGGTCAAAGTAAGAACGGTAATTTTCTTTCTGTTTAACATTATAAATAAAAACTGCACTTGTATCCATGTTTTTCATTAAAATATATTTTAATATATTGATAAATGCTGGTGTATTTCTGAAGCATTATAATCTGACATCGGTCATTAATTTTAGTAATTAAAACATCGGTGAGACTATTCGTCAAAGTTATGGACATTTGATCGGTTTTCGTTTCTGTTGTAAAATCGTATGGACTCACTGTTTTAAGATAAACGCGTTAAAATTGTAATTAATAAACTAATGAAATAATTGTAGTAAAAATGTAATAGATATATTATATTTAACCTGTAATATCATCATTTTCAGTGTGTGGTTTCATCCAATAAAATTCTTTTTTCCAAGCGGGATCATATCCTGACTTTCGCCGTTTTGCCGTAGCAGCTGATGGCTCTTCGCATTTTCTTTTCTGTGCAATAGATGTTGACTCAGCTCTTGTCGAATTCTCGTCATTTAAAATCTGACTAACTGCGGAAATACTTGTTTGCGTTTGAAAAAAATTAGTAATTTTTTTGGTCGATCCGTGACCGTTCATTTTAGCAAATAACAACGTAGTTACGGTTTCGATATGGTAAATATATACCAGGATTAATGGTGACATGTTTTACTCAAGAATTTCACCTTCAAAGATGTTTATTCAATTAATAGGTATTTTCTTTGATTTGTCTTGATGCGTAATTCCCAAGCATACAGACATTATTACAACAAGCAGTTATCTGGCCGATTAGTAGTAGCCGATCACCTGTACCACGTGACCAGCACAAGCCCGCCGACAATTAAAATGGTGCGATCAATGGACCTCAAAGTGAACATCTAAAGAATTGCAGAGATACCAAATGGAAGTGTGATAATGTGTGGTGAATGACGTTACGGATCACAGCTCCATTGTTTTGTATACATGTTACAAATTAAGCCGACACGGTCCTGCAGTTAAGGCGCTTACCAGACATGAAGGCGCTTACTTGGCTGGCTAAGGGAGCACGGGCCGTGTCGGCTTATCGCTCTAGGGAAACCCCTGCTGTCTGTGGGCCCTCCAACCAGTGCACCACGACTGGTATATCAAGGCCCGTCAGTGGGCCCTCCAACCAGTGCACCACGACTGGTATATCAATCCCTGTCAGTGGGCCCTCCAACCAGTGCACCACGACTGGTATATCAAGGCCCGTCAGTGGGCCCTCCAACCAGTGCACCACGACTGGTATATCAATCCCTGTCAGTGGGCCCTCCAACCAGTGCACCATGACTGGTATATCAAGGCCCGTCTGTGGGCCCACCAACCAGTGCACCACGACTGGTATATCAAGGCCCGTCAGTGGGCCCTCCAACCAGTGCACCACGACTGGTATATCAATCCCTGTCAGTGGGCCCTCCAACCAGTGCACCACGACTGGTATATCAAGGCCCGTCAGTGGGCCCTCCAACCAGTGCACCACGACTGGTATATCAATCCCTGTCAGTGGGCCCTCCAACCAGTGCACCATGACTGGTATATCAAGGCCCGTCTGTGGGCCCACCAACCAGTGCACAACGACTGGTATATCAAGGCCCGTCAGTGGGCCCTCCAACCAGTGCAACACGACTGGTATATCAAGGCCCGTCAGTGGGCCCTCCAACCAGTGCACCACGACTGGTATATCAATCCCTGTCTGTGGGCCCTCCAACCAGTGCACCATGACTGGTTTATCAATCCCTGTCTGTGGGCCCTCCAACCAGTGCACCACGACTGGTATATCAAGGCCCGTCAGTGGGCCCTCCAACCAGTGCACCACGACTGGTATATCAATCCCTGTCTGTGGGCCCTCCAACCAGTGCACCATGACTGGTTTATCAATCCCTGTCTGTGGGCCCTCCAACCAGTGCACCACGACTGGTATATCAAGGCCCGTCAGTGGGCCCTCCAACCAGTGCACCACGACTGGTATATCAATCCCTGTCAGTGGGCCCTCCAACCAGTGCACCACGACTGGTATATCAAGGCCCGTCAGTGGGCCCTCCAACCAGTGCACCACGACTGGTATATCAATCCCTGTCAGTGGGCCCTCCAACCAGTGCACCACGACTGGTATATCAAGGCCCGTCTGTGGGCCCACCAACCAGTGCACAACGACTGGTATATCAAGGCCCGTCAGTGGGCCCTCCAACCAGTGCAACACGACTGGTATATCAAGGCCCGTCAGTGGGCCCTCCAACCAGTGCACCACGACTGGTATATCAATCCCTGTCTGTGGGCCCTCCAACCAGTGCACCATGACTGGTTTATCAATCCCTGTCTGTGGGCCCTCCAACCAGTGCACCACGACTGGTATATCAAAGCCCGTCAGTGGGCTCTCCAACCAGTGCACCACGACTGGTATATCAATCCCTGTCAGTGGGCCCTCCAACCAGTGCACCACGACTGGTATATCAAGGCCCGTCAGTGGGCCCTCCAACCAGTGCACCACGACTGGTATATCAATCCCTGTCAGTGGGCCCTCCAACCAGTGCACCACGACTGGTATATCAAGGCCCGTCTGTGGGCCCACCAACCAGTGCACAACGACTGGTATATCAAGGCCCGTCAGTGGGCCCTCCAACCAGTGCAACACGACTGGTATATCAAGGCCCGTCAGTGGGCCCTCCAACCAGTTTAGTTTGTTTATTTTCTGACACCTCATCACATTGTTTATTCAGTGGCTTTCAAGAAAAGAAAGTTTAGTTTGTTTATTTTCTGTCATCACATCACATTGTTTATTCAGTGGCTTTCAACAAAAGAAAGTTTAGTTTGTTTATTTTCTGACACCTCATCACATTGTTTATTCAGTGGCTTTCAACAAAAGAAAGTTTAGTTTGTTTATTTTCTGACACCACATTGTTTATTCAGTGGCTTTCAAGAAAAGAAAGTTTACTTTATTTTTTGACACCTCATCACATTGTTTATTCAGTGGCTTTCAACAAAAGAAAGTTTAGTTTGTTTATTTTCTGACACCTCATCACATTGTTTATTCAGTGGCTTTCAACAAAAGAAAGTTTAGTTTGTTTATTTTCTGACACCTCATCACATTGTTTATTCAGTGGCTTTCAACAAAAGAAAGTTTAGTTTGTTTATTTTCTGACACCTCATCACATTGTTTATTCAGTGGCTTTCAAGAAAAGAAAGTTTAGTTTGTTTATTTTCTGACACCTCATCACATTGTTTATTCAGTGGCTTTCAAGAAAAGAAAGTTTAGTTTGTTTATTTTCTGACACCTCATCACATTGTTTATTCAGTGGCTTTCAAGAAAAGAAAGTTTAGTTTGTTTATTTTCTGACACCTCATCACATTGTTTATTCAGTGGCTTTCAACAAAAGAAAGTTTAGTTTGTTTATTTTCTGACACCTCATCACATTGTTTATTCAGTGGCTTTCAAGAAAAGAAAGTTTAGTTTGTTTATTTTCTGACATCACATTGTTTATTCAGTGGCTTTCAACAAAAGAAAGTTTAGTTTGTTTATTTTCTGACACCTCATTACATTGTTTATTCAGTGGCTTTCAACAAAAGAAAGTTTAGTTTGTTTATTTTCTGACACCACATTGTTTATTCAGTGGCTTTCAAGAAAAGAAAGTTTAGTTTGTTTATTTTCTGACACCTCATCACATTGTTTATTCAGTGGCTTTCAACAAAAGAAAGTTTAGTTTGTTTATTTTCTGACACCACATTGTTTATTCAGTGGCTTTCAAGAAAAGAAAGTTTAGTTTGTTTATTTTCTGACACCTCATCACATTGTTTATTCAGTGGCTTTCAACAAAAGAAAGTTTAGTTTGTTTATTTTCTGACACCACATTGTTTATTCAGTGGCTTTCAAGAAAAGAAAGTTTAGTTTGTTTATTTTCTGACACCTCATCACATTGTTTATTCAGTGGCTTTCAAGAAAAGAAAGTTTAGTTTGTTTATTTTCTGACACCTCATCACATTGTTTATTCAGTGGCTTTCAAGAAAAGAAAGTTTAGTTTGTTTATTTTCTGACACCTCATTACATTGTTTATTCAGTGGCTTTCAAGAAAAGAAAGTTTACTTTGTTTATTTTCTGACATCACATTGTTTATTCAGTGGCTTTTAACAAAAGAAATGCACCATACTCAGTAGTGTTGTCGTTAAGCCATCGGACTTGAGGCTGGTAAGTACTGGGTTTGCACCCTGGTACTGGATCTCGCTGGAAGCGAATTTTACCGACTCAATGAGTAGGTGTGAGGCCACTACACCAACTTCTCTCTCACTAACAAGTAACAATTTAAAGTTTGTTTTGTTTAACCACTAGAGCACATTGGCCATTGGGTGTCAAACATTTGGTAATTTTCATATACATGTATATGGTCTTAGAGAGGAAACGGCTACAATTTTTCATTAGTAGCAAGGGATCTTTTATATGCATCATCATCCAGACAGGATGGAACAGGACATACCCCAGTGGTACAGCGTTCGCTCTATGCGCGGTCGGTGGGCCCATTGGGCTATTTCTCATTCCAGCCAGTGCACCACGACTGGTATATCAAAGGTCATGGTATGTACTACCCTGTCTGGGATGGTGCATATAAAAGATTCCTTGTTGCTGATCGAAAAGAGTTGCCCAATGGGCCCTCTGACTGCGCATCCGACCCTAACCACTAACAGCTAACCATTAACCCACTGTCCTGGGTGCAGTCCAGATAACTGAGGTGTGTGCCCAGGACAGTGTGCTTGAACCTTAATTGGCCAGTGAAAGGACGTGTGTGTTTGTGGTTTTTGGTTTGTTTTATAGTTAACAACACCCCAGCCCATTGCTTATTCAGTATAAGAGAAAGAATCGGCTGTCATCATGTAGTTAACCGCAGTGGATCTTTTGTATACATTCCCACATGCAGGGTAGCACATACCACAACCTTTGATGTACGAGTCTTGGAATACTGGTTGGAACAGGAAAAATAAGAGTTCCGTGAGGGAAGATCGACCCAATGACCGGCCACACCTGGGGTTTTGTCTCTGAACTTGCCTGTACATCCCACTCATAGGAATTGGATAGTGAGGGGCTGTACCCACCTACCAATCTATATGTTGGGGTTTTTCCTATGTTAGACGGCCTGTAATGACCAATTAAACAATGTGCTGGGGTGAAATTAGTTAACTTCACTTTTTAATTAGAGATACATTTTTGTTTTTATGAATCTCACTGCAGTCTATACAGTAAAAATACCAGGGCCCCGTTTTACGAAGCGATCTTAGTGTTAACATCACTTAAGTAACTAATGTCTACTGTTGAACTTGGTGATTTACGGTGATTTTAGTGCTACGGTTGTAAAACACGGCACAAATCTACCCTATAACTAAGGCTGTATTTAACAGAATTGTAAAAATTACGAAAATGATATAGTTTTGTTCTCGTGTCACTCGCACAAAATTTAATTTTATCTGGGGTTTTTTTTTTTCTCTCTCCCAAATAGTGCTTCACGACTGGTATAGCAAAGGCCTTGGTATGTGCTGTCTTATCTGTGGGAAAGTGCATATAAAAATTCTTGCTGTTAGTGGAAAAATCTAGCAGGTTTTCTCTCTAAAACTACATATATGTATGTACAATTGTTTATGTATATCTGAATTATCAAATATTTGCAATCCATTGACCAATGATTAATAAATCAATGTGCTCTAGTGGTGTCGTCAACCAAAACACTTTAACTTTTCATTTTTCAATTAGTACACCACTTAAGACATTTACATGGTCATGACGAATTATGCACACAAAAAATGGGTTGCCTGAATTTGTTTTTGGGTAACCCATAAATGAGTTATGATAATTTTCAGTTCCCAGACCAGTTTTAATGACTGGCTACATGTACTTTTAAAAAGAATTTATTATATATATATATATATATATATATTTTTTTTTTTTTTTTTTTTTTTTTTAAATTTATTTTATTAATTTTTTATATTTATTTATTTTGTGTGTATATATATATATATATACACCGGTATATATATATATATATATTTTTTTTTTATTTTTATTGTTAACCTCTATACATTGTAACATGTTAACTGATAGCTGGGTGTACGGATTACTTCATGTGCTGGGGTGTCACAGAAGCAAAATATTCCTTTCCTTTCTGTAAATTACCCCCCCCCCCCATGCTGTTCTTCCCCTAGATCTGCCCCTGTAACTAAGATATCATATTTAATCTTTGTAACTATACATGTATGTAATGTTTATTTATTTATGTAATATTTATTTATTTATTTATGTAATATTTATATATTTATATTTATATATATATTTATTATTAACCTCTATACATTGTAACGTTAACTGATAGCTGGGTGTACGGATTACTTCATGTGCTGGGGTGTCACAGAAGCAAAATATTCCTTTCCTTTCTGTAAATTACCCCCCCCCCCCATGCTGTTCTTCCCCTAGATCTGCCCCTGTAACTAAGATATCCTATTTAATCTTTGTAACTATACATGTATGTAATGTTTATTTATTTATTTATTTATGTAATATTTATTTATTTATTTATGTAATATTTATATATTTATATTTATATATATATTTATTATTAACCTCTATACATTGTAACATGTTAACTGATAGCTGGGTGTATGGATTACTTCATGTGCTGGGGTGTCACAGAAGCAAAATATTCCTTTCCTTTCTGTAAATTAACCCCCCTAGATCTGCCCCTGTAATTAAGATATCATATTTAATCTTTGTAACTATACATGTATGTAATATTTATTTATTTATTTGTTTAGTTGAGTGTAAAATACTGTTAATTATTTTCCCTCATAAATTATTTTCACAAGTGTTGGTAATACTATTCCCGTATTACAAATTACGATTTAATTAAATTCCTTTAAAAATGTCTATCTTAAAAAAGCTATTGCGTAAGAGTATTATTACATGGGTTTAAAACTCTACAAATAGGTTTCAAACACGAACAGTTTGGCAAAACAGAAACTGAGAAGAATTAATTTTGTTTTAAAAAAAAAACTGAACGAGAGAAAAGATGAAAAAAAATGACATTGCAGAAAATATTCCAGTTAATGAAAAAAAAAAATCTTTGTGAGAATCGATAGCGCAACAAAGTTACTGTGACATAACAGCATGAAGCTGTGGTTGCCAGGCAACTGAACAAAGCCGAGTTTATTGAAACAGACTATATGGCTTGTTGGGGCTGTATTTAAACTTGTTATAATATATTCTTACCTGATGTAAACAGCTCCTCATACAAACAAACGCTCAGCTAGCTCCCTTTACTGCATTATAACTGTATTCTTTACACATTGTATTCTACTTTAATTCTTGTTGCTACAAGTAAATATGTATTTCTGGTTTCTCCATACACAAAGTATCTATAACTTCCCCAGTTTGTATGTCAGCTGAGTTGCTCACTGAAAATATGAATCTCTCTCTCGAGGTCAGAGATGTAACTTGCATGTAAAAGTCAAATGCAGGGCGGATGTAAATTTGTTTGCCGGTTGGTTCATGTACCCAGATAAAATAAACACTGTTTATTTGTGTTTAATTATAACTGAATGGGCACATTATTGAATCTCTGCTGGAACATTCACTTAAAACCAGGCAGCTGTCAATAAAAAAGAAAAGAAAAAAAAATGTGCATATTCAAAGCAAAAGGATTTTTTTTTTTTTTTTTTTTTTATAATCATGAGTCGTTTTATGATTGAAAGCTTTTTTTTTCTTTTTTTTTTTTCTTTCTCAGCAGTTATTTTTATTTGCCTCTAACTAGGTTATGAGAGGATGTTGGAATTGCCTGTGTGTGTTGTTGACTAGGACCTGGTGGTGGTGTCGTTGTGGCGACCCGCCATGGAGGATCTGGTGTGTTCTCTATGGCAGGACACCGACCCGTATTTCGTCAACTTTAAGCTGTTCCTCACCTACTGGCTACTCTCTTCTTCTTCCAACAGGGATGAGTCCATGTCGGTCGCCGACACTCACATCCACGACCAGATGGCTCTACCGGCGCTACCACCGCCACTACCCATGTCCATGTCAGCCGCGGCTCTACAGCAGCAGCAACAACAGCCACCGCTGCAGCAGATGCCGGCAACGTCGTCGGTAGGGACGCCGGAGAAGAATCATCTGTGTACGACGTGTGCGAAGGCATTCCGCAGCAAACAGCAGCTCAACCAACACAGCCTGGTGCATACTGGGATACGCAAGCACGACTGTGCGTACTGCGACAAGTCTTTCAAACAGCTGTCTCACCTGCAGCAGCATATACGAATACACACAGGTACGATTGTTATTTACACCTGTAACTTACCTGTCTCACCTGCAGCAGCATATACGAATACACACAGGTACCATTGTTATTTACACCTGTAACTTACCTGTCTCACCTGCAGCAGCATATACGAATACACACAGGTACCATTGTTATTTACACCCTGTAACTTACCTGTCTCACCTGCAGCAGCATATACGAATACACACAGGTACCATTGTTATTTACACCTGTAACTTACCTGTCTCACCTGCAGCAGCATATACGAATACACACAGGTACCATTGTTATTTACACCTGTAACTTACCTGTCTCACCTGCAGCAGCATATACGAATACACACAGGTACCATTGTTATTTACACCTGTAACTTACCTGTCTCACCTGCAGCAGCATATACGAATACACACAGGTACCATTGTTATTTACACCTGTAACTTACCTGTCTCACCTGCAGCAGCATATACGAATACACACAGGTACCATTGTTATTTACACCTGTAACTTACCTGTCTCACCTGCAGCAGCATATACGAATAGACACAGGTACAATTGTTTACACCTGTCTCATCTTCAGCAACATATATGAATATACACCTGTAACTTACCTGTATACGACTACACACAGGTACGATTAGTATATATACACCTGTCTCACCTTCAGCAGCATATACAAATACACACAGGCACAATTAGTATATACACTTGTATACAAATACACACAGATACAATTGTTATATATACACATGTAACTTACCTGTATACAAATACACACAGATACGATTGTTATATACACCTGTAACTTACCTGTATACAGATACACACAGATACGATTGTTATATACACCTGTAACTTACCTGTATACAGATACACACAGATACGATTGTTATATACACCTGTAACTTACCTGTATACAAATACAATTGTTATATACACCTGTAATTTACCTGTATACAAATACACACAGATACGATTGTTGTATACACCTGTAACTTACCTGTATACAAATACACACAGGTACGATTGTTATATACACCTGTAACTTACCTGTATACGAATACACACAGATACGATTGTTATATACACCTGTAACTTACCTGCATACAAATACACACAGGTACGATTGTTATATACACCTGTAACTTACCTGCATACGAATACACACAGGTACGATTAGTATATACACCTGTAGCATACCTATATACGAATACACACAGATGTACGATTAGTATATACACCTGTAGCATACCTATATACGAATACACACAGATGTACAATTAGTATATACACCTGTAACATACCTGTATACGAATACACACAGATGTACAATTAGTATATACACCTGTAACATACCTGTATACGAATACACACAGATGTACAATTAGTATATACACCTGTAACATACCTATATACGAATACACACAGATGTACAATTAGTATATACACCTGTAACATACCTATATACGAATACACACAGATGTACAATTAGTATATACACCTGTAACATACCTATATACGAATACACACAGATGTACAATTAGTATATACACCTGTAGCATACCTATATACGAATACACACAGATGTACAATTAGTATATACACCTGTAACATACCTATATACGAATACACACAGATGTACAATTAGTATATACACCTGTAACATACCTATATACGAATACACACAGATGTACAATTAGTATATACACCTGTAGCATACCTATATACGAATACACACAGATGTACGATTAGTATATACACCTGTAACATACCTATATACGAATACACACAGATGTACGATTAGTATATACACCTGTAACATACCTATATACGAATACACACAGATGTACAATTAGTATATACACCTGTAACATACCTATATACGAATACACACAGATGTACAATTAGTATATATCCTTTAATTTAGCTACAATGTAGATAACAAATACACACAGGTATGTTCATGCACTAATCCATTATTATATACCGGTCACCAATATACGAATACATGCAGATACAATTATTGTGTACGCTATTATTATACACATTTAACTTACCTTTATGTGTATATACAAATACACACAGGTATGGTTATTATATACACTATTGAATTATTATATACCCATAGCTTATATACACTATTGAATTATTATATACCCGTAGCTTATTATATACACTATTAAATTATTATATACCCGTAGCTTATTATATACACTATTAAATTATTATATACCCGTAGCTTATTATATACACTATTAAATTATTATATACTTGTAGCTTATTATATACACTATTAAATTATTATATACCCATAGCTTATTATATACACAATTAAATTATTATATACCCATAGCTTATTATATACACTCAGGGTTCTCACGGACCCGGGGTCCCGGGTCCGTGATGCAGTGATCGAGGATGGGACGCACCATATTGCATACACGCGCGTCACTGTGGACGCAGTATATTTTTATTTAACTTCAATACGATTTTTTTTGTTTAAATATCTCAATTTACTGTAAAGTAAATCGGCAATATTCATAAAAATTCTTGGAAATTAGAGTTAATTGGTACAATCAGTTGGTCACTCCAGAAAGCCGCCCTCATCAATGCACCCACTTCGTGGAAATGCACTCAACCACGTGACCCAGATTTACAACATAACCGGTACGACAAAACATGACTAATAAAAAGTAAAACTTGTCGCTAGTAATCAAACATTTAATATAAAAAATGCAACATGTCTTAAACAGTATTTCATTTTATTTAATCGCGTTTTCTAACTTTACGACAAGCAGCTGGCAGTACACTACTGAATAATAGACTGGTCACGTGGACATTCAAACAGCGCTTATTCACACCGTGAGGTGGATCAACTGAACAAAACTGGTTGAAAATGTTTGGTTCTAAAAATCAAATCTTTCGCAAATTTGTTTGCCAAACCGAAAATTCTTTCGCAATATATTTTTATATTTTTTGCATATTAGTTGAATATATATATGAGTTACCTGGTATTTGTTTTATATTTTATCATACATTTTAATAATAAATTTTGTATTCATGTACTTTTTATTACTACATAAAACCATTTAAATGTCATTGTTTTTGTGTTGTCAGTTGTTATACAATTCACTTGATATTTTATTGGATATATCAATTCATGGACTCTCCTACATTCCTATTGGACTCTTAAAATATACGGTCATGAGTCCATGAACTCTCAATATTTTTGGATGAATGAGAATCCTGTACACTATTAAATTATTATATACCCGTAGCTTATATACACTATTAAATTATTATATACCCATAGCTTATATACACTATTAAATTATTATATACCCGTAGCTTATATACACTATTACATTATTATATACTTGTAGCTTATTATATATACTATTACATTATTATATAGCTGTAGCTTATTATATACACTATTAAATTATTATATACCCGTAGCTTATATACACTATTAAATTATTGTATACCCGTAGCTTATTATATACACTATTAAATTATTATATACCCGTAGCTTATATACACTATTACATTATTATATACCCATAGCTTATTATATACACTATTACATTATTATATACCCGTAGCTCATATACACTATTATATCATTATATACCTGTAGCTCATATACACTATTACATCATTATATACCCGTAGCTCATATACACTATTACAT